>NC_136983.1:40334157-40606657 GCF_032717465.1 Coenobita brevimanus | reverse complement strand
GGCTAGGGAGCTGATGATGATGATATCAGCTGGTGGAGGAGGGATACTCAGATGATTAGCAGATGTTGCGTTATCGCTGGCAGTGCCACGCCTTCCCACTGCGTCGTAGGTAGATACGTAAGTAGGCGAGTACGTAGGTAGGGTGGTAAGTAGGTAAGTAAGCAGGTAGGTCAGTGATGTCGTTGTCCCCACTCAGCGAATAATGACACACTGCTGAGTAGCTGCCTTACTCTGGTAGTTGTGGTGAAGATGGTGGTGGTTGGGAAGAGTGGTGGAGGTCGTGATGGAGGGTGGTGGAGGTTGGAGGAGGTCAGATGTTTTGATGCAACCTCACCATGCTGGGTCAATACTATCAGCACAGTACAGATGCACTTCCTCCTTCCTCATTTTGCTTGTTGTTTCTTGTCTTTTTTCACTTGGTTTGTAGTTTTGTTCTCATTATATTCGCTTGTAGTTTGACTGATGATTGTTGCTTTGTAGAGCAGTCATAGATTGTTTTGACTGTGAAATTGGTTCTTAATTTGTTCACTGACTGTTGACTGAGACGATAATCGGCTTCGTTTACCGTTGTTTATTGTTGTAACGGTGCGCTAGAGTAGTCTGCTGCATATAAACTCGTTAGGCATGGTTTGAATGTAGTTCTTTTTACCACTGTCACCAATGTCGGTGAACGTCTCCACAGATAGACGAAGAGAGATAGGGAGGTTGGTTGTAACTGTAGATCGTCAAAGCACCGCCAGTGTGACGTCGTGAGGCGTCGAATTGCTTGAACTTGCCGCTGTCACCAATATCGATGATCGTAGCCGAGGAGGTAGATTAAATGGAGAGATTGTAGGTGTATCGTAGATTAATGGCTTCCCATTTATCACTAGTGGAGTGTAACGTGGGTCGCTGCTTAGTGAAATGTTGCATCGTCGAGTAGAGTGAATAGGTAGGTCTCTCTCTTTCTCACCTTCCCTCTTTGTGTATTGTAAGCGAGGTGAGTTACAGAGCACTCTTGGATTACAGGGTTTGTTGTACACAGTTATATCGAAATGTGATTGATAGTGTAATGTAGTGTGAGAGCAAACCTCCTAGCTGACCCTATATCCTGCCTTCTGTCCTCGATCGGCCTCTCTGTCTCTGTGCCCTCTGAAGTCTGAGAATATAATTATATGGCTCAGTGGGGATGTAGTGTCTGGTAGATTTTCATGGTTAGTTTCCATGACATCAGGTAACTGGCTCAGTCTGGTTAACCTGCTCTTATCATGAAATTCTTGTATCGTCTGGACTACAGAGATTGTTTGAGATGCATCATGTGTTAAGACATTCTTGATGGTCTGGGACAACAGGAATGTGGATATACATCACGTGGATTGACAGTCCAACTGAGAAGCTGTGCATGTCTCCAGCAGATAGTACATATTGCACATTGTGATATGAGATATATACTAGTGACTATAATGCCTACATAGTTCTCCAGTTCTTTACTCAAATTCGCAACTAAGGACAGCTGCAGGATTTGATTTCGCTGTACCATTTAATAACAGCAAAAGCCTGTGCGGGACAGAATTTGTTTTTCAGGGCGAGGACGTCACTGCTTTTTTTTTTTTCACTCTACTGTAGACTTGTGAAAGGTCTTTCGTCTTAGGAGTTTCATTAGTAGAGAAGAAGTTAAAAAAATCGCATATAACCTCTCCAATTTTAATAGGTTCTTCAAAGCCGAGCAAAATAGATGAGGGACAACAATTAAAAAAAAAGAAGAAGAACGAAGAACAACAAGAAACATTCGTATTAAAGAGATCATCAGAGTGAATAGGTAATTCTAAGGCCGGTATTCTCGCCGGGTAAGGAAGCTCTGTATCACTTTTCCTAAGTGATTTATTTGTTTCCATTACACCTTACTGTCCTCTTCTGTGTAACATAAATCCTTCCAATATCGTCGTACTCTGCATAAATAACGCACAAAATGATATTAACCAGATGTATCCAAAAATAAATCTGTAAGGAAGATGAGTTAGGGAGCTTCCTTAACTGAAGACAATACGGGACCAAGAGTTGTATTTTCGTCATCTTAGACCGCTCTACAACAACAGTTGTGGTAACAGTTCTCTCTCTCTCTCTCTCTCTCTCTCTCTCTCTCTCTCTCTCTCTCTCTCTCTCTCGCTCGCTCGCTCGCGCGCGCTCCATCCTCTCCACATGGCCAAGCCCCCTCAGTGTGTTTCTTCTAACGCTTCTTATCACATCCACATCCACACCACAAAGCTCCTTCAGTCTGTCTCTCCATGTGACTCTACATGCTCATCTTACATAGCTCATTTCCACTGGTCTCACTCTTGACTTGTGTCCCTCCAACAATGTCCAAGTTTCACTTCCATACGTTAAAGTTGGTATCACAATACTGTCATGCATTAACTTTTTCACTTTCTTGCTCGCATCCCTGTTTCTTATCACTACTTTCAAAGAACCAGCAACATTTCTTTCTTGTTGTACCGTTTAAAGCACTTCACCCTTCAAACTTCCATCCTTGCTCATCACACTACCTAAGTACTTAAATGCACTCTTATTACCATTTCCTCCTCATCCAACCTCACTGTACATTCAGTGACTTCATTTCTCTCGAAAACCATAACTTTACTCTTCCCTATATTCATCTTTAGATTCCGTTTCTTTCACACTTCCAAACTCATTCACTATGCCTTGCAGCTCTCCTTCATCTTCACTTAACAACACAGTACGGTACTGTCTGCAACCAACAGTACAGACAATTTCCACATACTGTCTTCTCTCATTAGGGCCGCTCCAGCATCCATTGCCCTACCTTGCATCTCCTTTATAACCCCATCCATATGCAGATTGAACAACCATGGAAACATGACACATTTCCGTTTCAGTCCAACCTTCATATAGAAAAATACACTCAGTTCACTATCCATACGCACTGCAACCTTAGCACCCTCATACATATCATACAACAACTTCTCATTTACTCCATAACTGTATTCTTAATACTTTCCACAATCCTTGTCTATCCACCCTGTTATATGCTTTCTAGAAATCCATGAAGGCTGCATACAACTTCTCCCCTATCTCTAAAAACTTTTCCACTAAAGACATCTAAGAACGAATATCTGATCTACACAACCTCATCCCTTCCTAAAACCTCCCTGTTCTTCTCCAACTAATTTCTTCGTTATTTCCCTAACTCTGTCAATAAGTATCCTGCCATATACTTTTCCCATTACACTAAGGAGACAAATGCCCCTATGCCTCACACGCACTTCTTTTTCCTCTTTTCCTTTGTACAGGGGAATAATTATACCAGGCTTCCAATCCTCCAGGACTTTACCTTCCTCCTAGCCCAATCTGCATATCTTCCATATGGATTCTATTACTATCTCTCCCTCATGCTTCAGCATTTCATCACACACTCCATTAGTTCCTGGGGCTTTCCGCATTTTGAATTTCTTCATTGCTTTCACAACTTCCATCCCACTGATTTCTTCCTCTCTCCTCACATCCCTCCTTCTCCCAGCCACTCCATTGCCACTTATACTCGCATTATTTTCATTCTCTGTGTTCAACAATTCCTTAAAGTGTTCTCTCCATCTGCTCACTTTTTCTCCCTTCTCCACTAGAAATCGACCATTTTTATCTTTCACTTCCCACCTAACTTCTTTGACACCCTGTCTAACTCTCTTTACCTCTTTCCAGAAATGTTCTTACATTCCCTCAATTTCTCACACAAATTCCTTCCAAATTCCTCACCCACTCTCTTCCTACTCTCTCTTACTAATCTTTTCACATCTCTTTTTCTCTCTACATATGACTCTCTTTTCCATCTCTCAACTTCCTTCACACCCCTATTTCTCACCTACTCATTATATGCTGTCTTCTTTTGTGCCACAGCCTGTCTCACCTCTTCATTCCACCATGCTGTTCCTTGCACCCTCTTTCATCTTCTCATCACCCCACACACCATCTCACATGCTGCACATATTTCTTCTGTGAATATCTTGCACACACTTTCCATTTGCTCCAAATCATATTTACCAATCGCACCTCCACTTCTCTCTTATATTCTGCCTTTTTTCCATCCTCTTGTAAGTTTTTCACTCTCCTTGTATGAACTACTTCCTCCTGTCCTTCTTTTCTTCTATGCCTCCATTTCATTTGAACCTTGACTCTCAGCGCCACCAAATGGTGGTCAGAACGTCCACTTCACCAAGCTCTATATGCTCTTACATCCATTACACACCTTTTCATTCTATCATCCACACACACACGTAATCAAAGCATTGCCTTCCGTTCATTCAGTTCACCACCCACGCTTCTCATCATACGCCACGTATACCTGTGGATCATTTTGTCTGAAGAGGGTATTGGCTATCACCAATCCCCTCCCGACACAAATGCCCACTAGGGCACTGCCATTCTCATCCACTTCTGCAAGCATACCCCACTCACCAACTACTTCATCCACTTTCACATTCCCTACTTTTCCATTCATAACTCCAATCAAAAAAAATCTCTCATTCCTTTCAGATTTCTCCAAGCATGCTTCCACATTTGTCCAGAACTCTTCTTGTACTCTACTTGGCGCATACACACACAGTCGCCCACATTTGTAGTCCAACTTTCGATCTTCACCACAATTCACGAGCCAACTGATCCATACCCTCTTATATTCTCCTTCTATCTCTTGTACACAACAGTACACACTCCTCCTTTTGCCCTTTCATTCTCATCTACTCCCGCGCATATACTCCATCCATACTCCCATTCTCTCACACTCACATCTCACCATTTAGTTTCAGTTAATACACATACAGTCGTGGCCATAAATAATCACCTATCCTCCTGTACCCCGTGCCTCAGGCTGGCTCCTTTATGCGCGGCAAGTCACACGGGAGTAAGAGGGGCTGAGAAGGAGGGGCCAGAGAGAGATGGGAAGGTGGATGGGGGGACGAGCGATGGTGCTTGAGAGGAGTGAGGGAGGGGAGGGAGGGTAGGTAAGGGAGGGAGAATGAAATGGGAAGTTGTGGCCACATAACTTGTCTATTATCTTTTATTCAGAGCATCATACAAAGGAGTTACTATTCGGCAGATAAAGCTGCATTACACCTTGTATAGCAGCGTCAGATAACAAACTTTAGATAGGTTGTGATATCAAGGACTAGCTCGTGAGAGAAGTATACTGACGAGACAGATCATATATTAGTGCAGAGCCATCGAGATTGTGTGGGCCCAGATTGTCAATGCGTGGAAGCCAGAGAACGAGAGGACACGGGCCTTCCTTTTTCAGTACATCAAGGACGAGTGGGAGCTGTTCAGACGAAACCAGCAAACCATCAAAAACATTGTTTTTCCTGTGCCGCGAAGCCTGCATGAGTTTTTTAAAGCGTGAGGCCACTGGACTACTTATTAAGGCGTTTCTGGTTGCTCTGGCTTGACCAGTGTCGGTAAACACTGACATAGATATATTTTGGGAGTTTGGGTAGGGTTTTGTTTCATTTTCCCTCTAACAGATTATGAGAGATACTGTTATCATTATCCACCCATGAGCACAGACATCAGATTTATTTACCTTTTCTGCACAGTTACTTTAAATAGCCTTTTCATATAGAGATGCCATTAAATAATTATTGAATTGACATGATGGTGACTGTATAGATGGAATACATACCGCAAGGGTGATCATATTTACTGTGAACACAGCCATGTCAAAGGTTGCATACCATATTTAGTTCTAAAACTTAATTACATGTAGCTAAGAGTAGAGGACGTTTCTTACACAAACATTACGGAAGTCAAAGCCATCCGGATTCCATTCTGTGTCTGAAGTCAAAATACACGGATAAACATAAATATGTGGCTCCTCAATAATGTTTGATCTGTCAGGTCAGTATATTTCTCTCATGAGCCAGTCCTTGATATTGCCACCTCTCTAAAGCTTGTTAGCTGACGCCGCTATACAAGGTGTAATGCAGCTTTACCTACTGAATAGTAACTCTTTATATAAGATGCCCTGAATGAAAGAAAATAGACAAATTATGTGGCCACAACTTCACATTTCATTCTCCCTCCCCTCCCTCACTCCACCCAGGCATCATCGCTCATTACCCCCCACCCACCATTCCTTCTCTCTCTGGCCCCTCCTTCTCAGTCACTCTTATTCCAGTGTGACTTGCCGCGCATAAAGGAGCCACTCTGAGGCACGGGGTACAGGAAGATAGGTGATTATTTATGGCCACGACTGTACATCTACTTTTGTACCCTCTAGCACCTGGAGAATCTCTCTCTCTTTTCACCTCCTCATTTTGCACCCCTTACATTCCATGTTGCAATCCGTACTATGTCCTTTGTTTGGTCCTTAGTCGTCTCCTGTTGGTCAGTCCTTGTCCGAGGCTTCTGGTTCGTATTTTTAGTTAGTTGTTTTCCGGGGAGGGCACTAACCCTCCGCCAACACACTTGTTGTCACATAGGGGAACATATGTTGGTTAGTTATAAGGTTACCACCCGGCACACTGTCAATGATTTCTTGGTATACAGGAAATCATTTGGCTTGCCACCCAGTGTAGATCTACCCCCAAAACGAAGTACAACTTCACTGAGTGGGTGGATGATGGGCGCCCCCACCTACCACCACTGTTGTATACCACGTTAATGCCTATACCCCAGGGGTTCTTAACCTGGGGTCCATGGATGGGCTTCAGGGGGTCCGTGAAGGTCAGAAAAATTTAGAAAAAATTTGCGATATTCAATGATGCCATTTGGCATTATTACCTTAAAAAAAAAAGAAAAAAAAAAATCGAAGTCTTGAAGAATTCTGGTGTTCATTGACACAAGCCTACCCTCATCTGGCACAGCGAGCTATGGGTGCTCTGATTCCGTTATCTACATACCTTTGTGAGTCTGGGTTTTCAGCGCTTGTTTCTGTCAAAACAAAAAGTCGAAATCAACTGGATGTCAGCGATGACATGCGTGTTTCCTTGTCAAAGACCACTCCACAATTTCATCTTCTTATTCAAGCCAAACAACAACAGCCCTCTCATTGAAATGAATTTTTGAGCAGAATTAAAGTTTTGTTTTGTTTAGTTTGCACAAGTCGGATGTATTTCATTTTTTCATCGAGTGGCCATTAGGTTTTTGCATGAAAAAGAGTGAGAAACATAATTCTTTGTAAAGACTGTTTCTTACTTTGTGTATGTCATACACTGCGTGAGGTAGTTTTCAATAAAATATATTCATTGCATGCAAAATGCTGTGTTTATGTGCTTACGTGCATTTTTGTAGGGAAGGGGTTCATAGCTTTCACCAGGTTCTCGAAGGGGTCCATGACTCAAAAAAGATTAAGAACCACTGCCATACCCTAAGGCACCCCGTTTTCTTGGATAAAATATTCGATGGTACATAATAGAGCAATTTCACAAAGTCCTGTCCTTTATAAAAACTGGAGAGAAAAATATTCAAATTACATCTTAAACCAACAGCATATAGCTTCATTAGCATACCACGTCTTATCATAGGCTTTATGGATGGCAAAGACCAACCTTATAAATTCTTTATTTGCGAACTCATCCGAAATGCAATGCTCCGAATTTTTAAAATGATCTAGTGGACTTCTGTATTTATGGAACCCACACTGTGAATCATTTAACGAATTCTTCGACACTAAAACAAAAAGATGCCTATTATTAACCATTCGCTCCATGACATACATAGCCAATAAGTAAACACAGTAGGGCGAAATGAAGTGGGATTCATTAGGCATGCAGCTTGTTTTGGTATCGGTATGATGTGAGCAAATTGCCATGAGTTTAGGAAAGTTTGGGACGCCCAAAGCTCATTGTACAGTGCCAACAACTTAGGTTGTCCTGAGTGAGAGGCTGGATTTTACCATGCATGACTGTACAGTCATAAGAAAAGCTATCGTTACCCCCAGGAATGGTCGATGCGAAACGAACGTTAGCTGAGCTACGTGGGCGGGTCCTTGCTGTTCGCCCCTCCCCATTCTAGTGTTGCCATATCACAATCCCATTACAAGAGTTGGAATAATGACCAAGAATGAGCTATATGGCGGGGAAATATATAGGACATGTTTGCGTTACCCTGAGCGTCCCACCGGGGATTAATAATGAAACTCAGCACGTTTATTATTTTCCTACTATTCAACACCCACTATCTATAGAATACAACAAATAAATTATTTTGAAAGGTATTAAATCTATAGGCATCGACTGTATTTTTTTTTTATGATAGTCTAGCAGGGGTTCACGAGTTCATTTGTTTGCTTTAGATGGCTGGTTAAATGCTTCAGATGGATGCTTCAGACGTCCAGAGGCTGTTTTGGAAGCAGGGGGTGAGTATACAAAATATTAAAGCACTGAGACTGAACATGTACTATTATCTTTCTCCTACTCAACATTTATTATATGTAGAAAGCAATACATATTATTATTGCATTGAAATTTACTAACTTGGCTTGTATCGGCTAAAGTACTATCATACAGTACGTCTGGCATGGGTGCACGTACTCATTGCCCGTCAGCATGTGTGTTGCCGACTTTACTCCATTCTGTTATATTTTTATTTAATGAATCCGGTGCTGGATAATAAAACGTATTGTCTCCATGCACATAGGCCAAACGATCAAATTAGCTTTTATTACCTGTAGCATAAATTCTAACATCTGTCTCACATAACCGACATTGACGGGTTTGAGGTACAAACTTTTCTTTCCCGCCTTTCCACAACACTTCATCATTGTGCCACAGTGCATAGCTCTGAAGGGTAACGATAATTTTTCTTATGACTGTACTTTGTCCGGGACTGGTGTCTTTGCAGGATTTCAGGGCAAGGAGCAGTTCATCTATCGTAAACTCTTGGTTGTACAGGGAGTCTACATCTCCTGTGACAAAGTCCAATACTCGTAGCTCAGCAGTGCATTTATGGTCTTGATAATGCTGGTCGGAATTGGCTAAGCTACTTACATGAGAAAAGTTCCTGACGAAGATGTTTGCTACATCCACAGGATCGTCATAGATGTTACCGTTCATTTGTAGAGTAGTAACAGGGATGGAAAAGCTTGATTATCTAGTATTTTAATGGTGGACCAGACTTTACTCAGTGGGGTAAAACGATTCGCTGTGAACACACAAGATTGCCAGAAGTCACTTTTAGCCTTCTGATTATTCTTTTTGTCTCAGCTCATGCCTGTATATATGCAATAAAGCTTTCCTCAGTATGCTGACTTTCAAAAATCCTGTATCACCTATTTCGTTTCCCTAATGTTTGTCTGCTGTTTGGTGTTCACCAGTTAGCTCAATGCAGACTCGCATGGACCATACTGTAGAGACCTTGGGAATAGCAAAATAAGTCGCCTGTAAGATGGAATTGGTTAAATTTCGACTTTACATCTATGGACTACTCAAGATATATCTAAATCTGAGATCCTTGAGAAGGATCCCCAATCTGCTGTCTTAAAGTTAAATTATAGTTGTTGAGCATCCAAAAAACTGTGCATGTTTAACCCTAGGCATCCCATCGATATATGGGTGCATCGCAACGTTTTGTCACAGCTAGTCCCATCGACGTACTGATACATTGTGCAATTGCAAGGTTCATAATTTGCACAATTTTCAATTTTCGCACGTGATTTTTGGTACGTATACGCGGGACACCTTCCTCTATTCCTCTACAAGATGCCAGGCAGGGACAATGCCTTACACCACATAACCTCCCCCCTCCATGCACTCCATTGTCTCAGCAATTCACCTGTTACCAGTGACCTGGCCAATAAAGACATTCAGGGCCAGAGTGATTCCCCAATCGATGACAATGTGGAGGACAAAGTTTACATAGCATTAGAGGAAGAAACAGTCAGAAATGATGATCAGGTAATGTCACCAAAAAAGGTCAGGTATGTTGATGAGTTAGTGAGTGAAACAATGCTTATAATGCCTATATTACTGTTTGAAAACCAGTATACTCTCGTACTACATATAAATTCGTACCAAATAAATAAATCAATACCGTTTATGAGTGGTGTGAAATAGTTACCCTCCCATAGAACTCGTTTTCTTTGGAGCCAGCCTGATAGACAACCCATTAAGGTAAGGAGGTACTGCTACCTTTATCGAGTATTTTAAACCTCAGGTAAGCGATTTCTCTATGAATTTTCGATGTTTCTCACCAAAAGCGAAGGTTTTAGCCAAATTTTTTTTTTTTCCAAAATAGCTCGGGATTGGTGGGTGTCGGAGGTGCAAAATAGCTCGGGACGTGACAGGTTAAGAAAGACAGTTGTGTAAATGATCGCCTCCCAAGGAATCGTTATATGGGTCCCACAAGAAATCTTTATGTATTCCTGGGGAGGCCAGAGATAAATCAATGGCTGAAAAATGGCAAGTACCATTATCTACACAAGTTGCACTACAATTGCTCAGATGACAGAGGTTGGACTGTAGTATTAGGTCAGTTACTTGCGCCCCACCACCATCAATCCTCATGTTACAACAGTGATAGTGATGGGTGTTAAAGCACCCCAACACTAACTAGTTTCCAGGAAGATGGTCAAAAAGTGAATTTAATGCATCACTGTCAATGGGGCCACATGGAGAACAGTAGGGAAAGGAAATAGATAAGGTACATGTTATTGAATTTTACTCTTCATGCAACAGCTTCGAATGCAGAATTTAGAACCACTTCTGTTTGTGGGTGTGATTTGTGAGTGTAGATGTTAAGTTCGTGACCACTATATTTTCAGCACGAGTGGTAGTGTTGGAACCGTGGAGGATCAGGGTGATGTGCCTTGACTGACAGTCAGCAAGTGATTAATGCAGGTACGTAATGTAGAAAGTCATTACATATCTGCAGTCGATGGTGTTCTGTTAGTCGAGAGTATTTTTACCATTAGTGTAGGTCTAGCTATTTATCTCTGTAGGATTTAGTATAGGTTAGCGATTTGTCTGTCAGGTGATTGGTTTTAGGGTCTTTAGATTAGGTTTTTCTTTATAAGGTCTAAAAAAATAAAAACCAAGAACAAATTATAAAAAACAAAATACAAAAAAATAAAGAAAATAACAATTATATATATATATATATATATATATATACATATATGTGCATGAAAGTATCTCTGACTGGGGTAAAAATAATATGGTTGTCTTTAATGCATCTAAGACTCAGTTCTTATCTCAAGTTGTATCAAGCTCTGCTTAGCCCTACACTTACTCATGCTCATTTCGTGTTAATGAGAGGCTATTGCAGCTAACCATATTTTTAGACCTGCTCCTCATTTTGTTCACATCTCTGTCCTCCCCTGTACAGATATTATTGTTGTTGAGTGCTTCAAGAAATCTCCAAACATCTAGCAGCTGTGTGTAATTTGAGTATAAGTGTTATTGCATTTTTTCTTGTACTGTGTAGCATAAGGTTAATTCTTAGGCCTAGTGAGGTTTTTGATTGATGTTGGGTTTTATGTCAGTCATTTTTGATAATAGTTTGTATCTGTAATAATTTATCTGGCATTCACTGAGTATTATCTGGTATCTCATTTTATCAGGGCCGACTTAGATAAATTTACTCATGCTAATTTCGTGTTAATAGAGGCTATTGCAGTTAACCATATTTTTAACCTGTTTTTGCCATTACATTATCCTTATGAGTCCTGAGTGTTTTGTTGTTAGTTTGAGCATTAAACTTTAACTTGTGATATTTAGAAAACCTTAACTCTTTTGTTTTGAACCTGGAACTTTACGGGACAGTAGTGATTTTTTAGTATTCTCACTTAAAGTGTACATTATCTTTCTGTTGACATGATTAACATAAATTTGGCGACCTCATATCAGGATATGTATTCAGGCATATTATCATAACGGATATTGCTTGATATTTTACAGGCTGTTACTTATTCATGATGGCTACTATTACTACAGGAGGCTGAATTTCAGGCAAAGGTTCGTTTTGTCAAATGTGCAAACAGTGTGATATGAAAACAGGAAACAAAGAATGAACTTAAGCTTGTTGCTCAACAACTGGGAATTGCTGTTCGCTCTCATCATTCTAAAGATCAAATTGTTGACATGATTTAATGAAAGCTTGTTTAATGTAACTCCTCAAAATGAGCAAACGCAGATTTGAATTAGCTAAGTTACAGCTAGCCCTGCAGAGGCAAAAGCTAAGGAGGCTGAATTTCAGCAAATGCTCGTATTCAGGAGGCACAGATACAGGCACAAATTGAGCAGTACTTGGTGATTCAGGCAGACCATGAGTATCGCATGAAACAAGGTGGAACTGGATCATCTAGCTCTGATGATTTTGATGTGGCTAAAAAATGTTAAGAAGCTTGTCCCTCCTTTTTAATGAATCTGATTTAACAAAGTATTTTCAGTTGTTTGAGAGTAGCTACAGGTTTTAGTTGGCCCAAGGAGTATTGGCCAGTACTCCTTCAAACTGTTCTCACCGGTAAAGCCTCAAAGTAAGTCTTATGTACCTGTTTGCCTCAGGATGAATCTGATAATTATGATGTGGTAAGAGCTTGATTCTTTTAAGGCCTATGAGCTTGTTCCTGAAGCCTATAGAGTAAAATTTAGGACAACTTACAAGCAAGATAAGTAATCCCATGTTGAGAGTATGCAAAAATCAAGAAGATCTGTTAGAGCAGTGGTTAAATTCTAAGAATGTGGATTCTGATTTTGGTAGAAAGAATTTAAGCAGATGATTTTGCTGAAGGACTGAAAAGGTGTATTTTATAAAGATGTAAGCCTATATCTTGATGAGAAAAAGAATAGATAATTTGTCTGATGCTGCAGTTTTAGCTGATGAGTATGTTCTCACTCACAAGAGATATTCTAGGAGAAAAAGGGAAGCTGAGAGTAGTACGTTGCCTCTACTCAGAGTACAGGTAACAGGAAAGAGAATAAAGATGATGTTTCTCAGGAAGTAAATACCAGCTTCAATTTCTAGATTTCAGAAAAGTAAATGTACTTATTTTAGTAAGCTTGGTCATACTACAGAGATGTTTTGTGGAGACAGCGTGAGACAGCGTGAACAAAAAGGAGTCTTTAAATATTCAGTCAATTGGTCTAGTGTCCACTTGAGAGTTCCCAGAATTCTTAACTGAGTTAACTGAACCTGCTTTGAGGGGTAACTTAAATTCTCATGATGGAGCTACTCTTTTGAGCAGTAACGTGGGTGACACTCTCAAGACTTCATGTGCTAATTTCCTGTCTGATGGTTTTGTCAGTCCCTCTGACAGTAATGACAGGGAAATCAGTTAAAATATATCGTGATACAGGTGCTTGCCAATCCCTTATGCTGACAAATTGTTCTAGGCTCTAATGTTAATTCCTCTGATGAAACTGTAATCTTACAAGGTGTAGGGAATAAGTACTTCTCAGTCCCTCTGTGCAGAGTGAATTTAGAGTCTGGTTTTGTTAATGGTTCCGTTATGGTTGGGTTGGTTGAGACACTCCCAATGTCAGGTGTAATCTTCTTACTTCTGGAAATGATATTGGTGGAAGTCAAGCAAGTGTCCAGCTCCTCAGTTGTCTAGTGAGCCAGTGGTTGGCGCCCCAGGATTGTGATGTTCATGATCTGTTCCCTGCATGTGCTGTCACCCTTAGGGCTAAGTCTAAAGTTACTGGTGATTTAGGAGGATAATGATGATGATGATGTTATCCTAGCTGACACTTTTTCTTGCTAATTTGGACCACTCACCAGATGAGGCAGTACCCCTGTAGTGTTGGATAATTTGTCTCGTCAAGAGTTGGTTGGAGCGTTGCAGTGTTGCTGACCCTGAGTTGAAAGCGTCTAGCTAACTCTGCTTACAGTGAAGAAGAATCAGCCGGTGCTACTTGTTATTATGTAAAGTCAGGGAGTACTATATGAGGAAGTGGAGACCCCCAACAGCATCAGCCGACTGTGAATGGGAGGTTGTACATCAAGTTGTCATCCCTCGTGTTTGTAGGCAGAATATCATTAGAGTGGCTCATGATTCCAATTTGGCAGGACACCTTGGAGTGAGGAAGACTGTGGCATCGCATTTTGAAACACTTCTACTGGCCAGGTATCTTCAGGGATGTTTCCTGGTATTGTAAGTCTTGTCACACCTGTCAAGTTGTGGGGAGGCTCCCCACATACAGCTCTTTCTCAATAGGGTGGAGTCAAAGGCTTTTCGTCTCATTAACTCTCCTCCTCTTACTGACTCCCTTCAACCTCTGTCTCTTCGCCGCACTGTTGCATCTTTATCTCTTTTCTATCGCTACTTTAATGGTCACTGCTCCTCTGAACTGTCTGCTTGCATTACTCCACCTCTACGACGGGCGCGTAGCACCCGTCTGGCAGCAAACTCTCATCCTTTTTCTGTCCAACTCTCTAATGCAAGAGTTAACCGTTACTCCCAGTCTTTCATTTATGCAACAGGTCAGCTCTGGAACTGTCTCCCTCTGTCTGTATTTCCTGCTGCCTATGATCTCCAGTCTTTCAAACGCAGTGTGTCCAGGCATCTCAAAATGATCGGATCTTGAATTTGGCTCTATATTGTATTTTGTTTTTCTCTTGGAGGGAACTGTTACTGCGGGCTCATGGCCTTTGGTTCCTTCTTCCTCGCATAAAAAAAAAAAAAAAAAAAAAAAATATATATATATATATATATATATATATGTATGTATATGTTTATGTGTATATACATATGTATATACAGTATATGACCTTAATGACCAGGGGCTTTGGCCTCAATGGTCGATAGGAAAAAAAAAAAAAAAAAAAAAATCAGGGTGATCCTCCAAGTGCACTTCCTGTAAACAGATAACATCTGGCCTGTGTGTAGATCACAGACTTTCTATATTGTGTATTTTATTCCTAAGAGCCCTACGGTTCCACTGTAATACAGTGAATGCGACATTTTAATATTTGCAGTGTGCATATACTTTTTTTTTATGTCACCCACCTTCAGTCAAGCAACCACTGAGGGACCGCTGCCAGTGCTTGCTGGAGGAAACCTCCAATGAGGACGTGTCCAGGTTGGAAAAGGAATGAGATTTACCTTATCAGACTTGCCAGGTTTATGTTCCTGCTTCGTTGAAGTGGAAGCAGCAACTTTAGAATAATAAAAAGCAGTAGCAGGGATATCAGTAAAAGAGTTGGGTCTCACAGGGTGAGCAGACGTGGTAGAAGAGCAAGCAGCAATAGTGCTCGGGAGGTCAGTTTGTGTCTCCACAGTGCACATCACGGGACGGGACACAACAGCCAATGCATAGGAGACATTAGGCTTGGGAGTTGCATACAACTCCCTCACCTTCTTCCTAGCATCGTAATTACCAGAAAGCAAGCGCAGCAAGCTAAGTGAGCAAGCGTAGTGAAGTAATGTTTATGTTCAATCAAGAAATAAGCAGCCCGACACAACTCTGCTTGGCCTGACAGGACACAACGTGACATTACCCGGCTTGGCCTGGCACGACATGGCCCGACTGCAATGGTTTTTCAGAGGCTTTTCAGTGTAAGGTAGAGAAGAGATTCTTTCAACAGGTAGTAGGTACAGTCAGTGAATTTTGTTTCATAGCTATATATTTACTGATGAGACTGTAGACATTATATAGGCACTAGTATCCTATATATCTCATAACACAGTCTGTAGGATGTAGTGTCTGCTGGAGCCTTACACAGCTTCTCACCAGTAATGTCAATCCACATAATGTATATCCACAATCTTGTTTTCCCAGACGAGCAAGAATTCTTAACATATGAATTATCTCAAACAATCTCTTTCTAGTCCAGACGACCAAGAATTTCATGACGTATTCAAACATGTGGAGTAACCAGCCCTAGTCGATTAGTCCACAAGAATGAAAAGCTACCAGACACTACATCACATACACACATCCTCTCCAAGCTGTATATAATGTTAGAGAGATTCCCTTCAGATCAGAAGGGGTTGGAGAGAAGACCCAATAACACGAGGGTCAGCTAGGAGGCTTTGCCATCACGCTACATTACGCTGTAAATCACAGTTTGATATAAATGTACAATAAACTCCGTAACCCAAGAGTGTTCCAACTCACCTTGCTGATACACAAAGGTGGAAAGTGAGAAAGAAAGAGACGCCTACCTATTCACTCCAGCCGACGACACACAGTGTACTAAGCAGCGACAAGTTTGAGCTGTATTGTGTCCCACGACTTTATTCTGGCAGTACTCCAACGATCTGTAACCAACCTCCCTATCTCCCTACAAGTACCTACGACCAGGCTATCGAGATTGGTGGCAAGCGGTGATAACGAACCAAATACGTTAAACTACCATTAGGGTTGGTGGCATGCAGTAACAACGAACCAACTCGATTAACTATGCCATCGAGATTGGTGGCAAGCGGTAATTACGAATCAACTACGATAAACTATGCCATTGAGACTGGTGGTAAGCGGTAACAATGAATCAACTACCGGTATAATAAACTACGCTCAGCGACACTGGTGACAGCGGTAAGTGAAGCCAATTAATGTCTCAATCAACAATCAACAAACAAAATACAGTAAAAACAATCTGCATTCATCAACTACGATCAAATTGGCGACTTCACGCAATCACAAGTAACAAGAAACAAACAAGCAAAACATAGAGCGAGAGCTGGCAGAGCATCAACGCAACTTAACTTCGCCCCTAATCGGTCCTAACCATCTCAACCACAACTCCATGATTTACGAGAAACAATAGCAGAGATAAACTTCGTCTATCAACAACTCTACAAGCCTACAAGTTAATCTCAATAAGTAAGGAAAATCAAACGTACAAGTTAAGAAAAGAAGAATAAAAGGAAGTGAAATGCATGACATCTGAGTAGAGTACAGCCCAGCTGACCTACAGCATCCTACTCCACCATCCCACCACGCCCCCCACCACTTTTCCCCACCACCAACATCTCCACCACCAGGAAGAGGAAAGTGAGTGTCTTGACCCCACATGTGATGACCAAATGATGCTGACGTGTTGAGCTGGATCAACAATCTTCAACACCAACACCTCCCTCATCGAACCTCAAAGACGACTGTATCTCCACTGCTGTTCTAGTGAGTTGATTGATTCTAACCAAGGTTGTATTAGTTAACACTTAGTTAATGAACCAAGCAATTATATATTCATCAACATAAATATTACCAACCACACAGTGAGAGACAGCTACACAATTTACACCGACATGTGTTTTATAATTTTAATTTTATAAGCAATCAAGAGAAATGTAGAATGTGATTTAGTGTGTAATCCAATTATGCTAAATAAAGCACCTAAATTAGTGCCTGAAGGATCAACATTAACAGTGACAAATACCCTAACACAAAAACCAAAAAACGATCAACAAAATATAAATTACGAAACACCGTCAGAGACACAAGAACAAACAGAAAACCAAACTCAGGAAACAAAACACACACTTGATAGTGAAGGTAAAAAACAGCACACAGATGCAATTTACACTGAAGTAAATAATGATGACACTTGGTCAGAATCTTCAGATGTAAATAGTGAACTTTAAAAAAATTTACCTCCAACTTACTATAACTTAAACCATAAAGTATTAAGGTCAAGAAAACATATAAATTTCCTGTAAATGACGATCGCAAGGAAAACACTGTAAAGATGGCTAACTCAGATAAAGCAAGCAGCAGTGCAGTATTTTCTCCACAAAATTCCTGTAATACTCCACTTTCAGTGTATATTTTTCATGAAGACAATGATCTCACAAAATTCTCTGGTACTGACAAAGACAAGATTGACATAAACATACTTACTGAACAGTGTCAGCAATATGTCATTACGAAACACATTACAGATGAGAAAGGAAAAATAGCTTTTTTTTTTTTTTTTTTTTTTTCTTTTTCATAGAATAAACCAAGAACGATGCCCAGCTGGCAATTTGCTCAAGTCAGACAAGCTGTTAAGAGCTTCAACATTTGAGGAATTTAAGAGAGAATATTTCAGGTAATTCTCTGGAAGCAGGAATTTTCTTGGTGGTATAACCCCAGAATTACACAAAATTGTAGACCTACTAAGGCAAACACACTCAGGCTCAGATCTAAGGGAAATAACAGCAGATATTTCCACTATTAAGAAAACCTTGTTAGCCAGCCTAAAAAACTCAAACTGGGTCACAGCTGATGGTACTATGTCACCAGTGCGTGTCGTAGACATTGTTGCCTACATATCAGCCCTATGCAAATTTCCTGACAGGGTGCTAAAAATCGCCAAAACCATCCCTTATAATCCAGGGATGTGTTTACTTGGTTTCATTTATAAGGTGGAATTATGCTGCAGCAAAGCTGGCGTGACTGACACATTACAGACCTGCATGACAGAGATGAAAGTGCCCGAAATTGTAACAGGGATAAATTAGTCAAGTCCTGCCAATGGCAGGACTTGTTCCCGCACACCAGGTAACAGGGCGGTACAAAAGTCTGACCGAAGTCCCAGTAGACATCGATTGGCACAAAGACAAACAAATGGGAGATCATCTTGTAGGTTGAACTCAAGTAACACGCTCTGTTACTTTTGTGAAAATCCTGGTCACACAAAATCTTAGTGTTATATTAAGAATAAAGAAGACAGGCAAGGGCAAAAGGATTTGAACCATATTGGAGGCACCATAAATCATCCGGTCACTGGACCTCAGACTGTAAAACAGGAGAAATTTTGTATCCATCTATAGGTCAAAAGACGATGACACAAAAAAAAAATAAATAAATAAATAAACAGATAGTCAACATAGGAAATCTCTTTGGAAATGAAAGCATTTTGGTCTCTGCTGTATTGTATGTGAGAAGGAATAGATTTCGTTATTTTTGGATTCAGGTTCACCAGTGAATTTAATAATGCAAGATGAGTTAGAAAGAGTTTTTAAGAAATAGAAGAAAAGTGACGTTTTTGGAAAAATCAAACTTAAATTTATACACAGTTGATGGTAAAGAAATACTAGTTATTGGTATGACTGGGTTAAACATGAAATTCACAGAGACCACAAAATCATTCATTTCCACCTTTTACGAAGTAGAAAAGTTAACAATCAGAGGAAATATGCTGCTTGGATTAACCCGCGGCGTCCCGTCGGCGTTCTTTAACGTCCACACGTTTTGTCACTGCCAATCCCATTGACGTACATAAATGCGAAATAATTGCAAGGTCCCTAATTTGCACAATTTTCAATTTTCGCGAGTGATTTTTGGTACGTATACACGTGACACCTTCCTCTACAAATGCCAGGCAGGGAAAATGCCTTACCCAGCATGACCTCCTCCCCCCCCTACATTCCATTGTCTCAGCAATTCACCTGTTATCAGTGACCAGGCCAGTATAGCCATGTCATGCCACGGTACGAAATTCAGGGCCAGAGTGATTTCCCAATCAATGACAATGTGGAGGACAAACTTTACATAGCATTAGAGGAAGAAACAGTTAGAAATGATGATCAGGTAATGTGGCAAAAAAAGGTCAGGTATTAGTGAGTGACACAATGCTTATAATGCCTATATTACTGCTTGAAAACCAATATACTCTCGTACTACATATAAATTGGTACCAAGTAAATAAATAAATACCGTTTATGAGTGGTGTGAAATAGTTATCCTCCCATAGAACTCGTTTTCTTTGGTGCCAGCCTGTTAGAAAACCCAGTAAGGTAAGGAGGTACTCCTACCTGTATCGAGTATTTTAAACCTCAGGTGAGCGACTTCTCTATGAATTTTCGATGTTTCTCACCAAAAGCGAAGGTTTGAGCCAAAAAATTTTTTTTCCAAAAATGGTCGGGATTGGGGGGAGTCAGTGGTGGAGAAGTGGTCGGGATGGGGCGGGTTAAATGCATTGAGGACACAAAATATAATACTGATGCCCCATTTCAATGGAATTTACTACGACAGCAAATTCATAGAGGAAATTTCATGTCCTGATACGGCAACCAACATGTATAGAAAAACTATCGTCACAAGAGCGATTACACAGAATACAGAGACGGTAGAGTCTGCCATACAATCTCTCAAAGAAAAGGAGTGCTTAGACCAGCCATTACAAGCCGACACCCACATCTCACCCACAATCCAATCGTGACTCACTCACCCAGCAAGCATTAATTATGATATAAATTTGTCACGAATTCACGCGAGCGTATTTATAAATTCGTGACATTTTACATCAGCGGGAAAACCACGAATTCTAGTGTAATTCCCACTGCGCATCATTCAGTTCAACTGTCCTTGCATTCACTCGATTGGGACGGTTTTGAGAACATTATTCACCGTTTCACAAGTGATCATTCGTATGCACGACATTAGTGCCTTCACTGAGTGATTTATTGTGAGTGGTATATCGCTCACTTTCTTTCCCCTGACCGTTGAAGTTCACACGGCCATCCCTCGCCCTCTTTCATAATTTGAAGTTAGTCAGGCTTGGATAGTTGCAAGTGTAGGACCATTGTGCCCAGCGTGGAGCAGCGCCACTGTTGTACAGCGAGTTCCTGAAATCTCAACCTAGACGGTGAATCGGCGAAGAGGGTTTAGCATTTTGCAGCGTCTGTCCCGCACTGGCGCCCAGTTCATTCCGCTTAACTCCCCTCCACTGACCAGTATTTAATTTTGTTTTCCTAGGTTTAAGTGTTCAGCTTTTGAATGAGCGAGTGAGTGTATTCTCCTTGTTATTTTGACTTCATTTTGAGACTCATGTAATGTAAATTTATTTCATTGTAATTAATAAATTTACAGTTCTTTTTCTTTGAGCTTAATGTAGTTAAACTCATGTTTTATTTCTCCACATTTAGCTTATTTTAGTTGCCGCTCCTAGTTTGCACAAACGCTTTACATTATTCATAACTGGTACTTGGACCAGTACTTTTGTATCAAGCTTAAATCCGTTGTGCCAGCCAGGAGTTAATGCACCGGCAAGAACCTGCTTAACATTAATATCATTAGTTATTGACTGTAAGGGGTGGAGTCACTTTCTCAAGAGGCTAACAGTACTAACAAACAGCACGCATGAGTAATTAGTCTCTGCTGTGTACTGTTGAGAAAGTTTATAAATTCTCGTCCTTATAGAACTGGCGAAGTAAGCCGGAATAAAGTAAAACTTACTGCTCGATTTTCACAAGTCAATTCCTTGTCCATATTTTCAAGCAACATTTGAGTATTTTAAGCATTCTTTAAATCTTAAATTCACATCACCCCGTGACATCTGGCGACCTCATTCCAGGATATTAACTCCTAGCTCTAAAGTTATTACCAAGAAAATACTCACTCACTCACACTTAGGTATTTATCATTAAAGTCTATAGGCACTATCTTACTGGTGATTATTGATTCATTTCTATTAACTTTATGTAATAGTTTTCACAGTCAGTTTTTTTTTCTTTCTTTCTTTACCAGTTTAACTAGATAAAACTGGTCACCACCAACCTGTGCCTATATTCTTTACTCTTGATTATTGGCATTTCTCTGCAAAATAGCAGTCAGTACTTAGTCTTTAGTTCACTCAGACTGAGTTAGTATCATGACTACTAATATTTATGTACAGGAAGCTAAAAATATGGGGCTTAGCGACCCCGAAAAAGTCAAAGAATATGAACTCTCTCGGTTTAGTTACGACCAGCAACGTGAGAATGATGCTCGTGAAGAACGTAGAATTCATTGTATATTTCTTTGTATATCTTTGTACTCCTTATTTGTCAAAGCATGTGATAAGTCACTCTCTCTGTGGTGTAGAGTTTTAGCTGAGTCTCGGTCAATCTCAGCTGCGATCAGCACCCAGACAATTATCTCCCTTGACCCCGTGACCCTTCCACCGTGTGTGTCAAAAGTTTTATAGCCTGTCCGGGGCTCTTCCTGTTAGGTTTGTCATATTTTGCTTTATTTTTTATGTTCCAGTCTATTGGAATAGTTTTCCCGGTATTGCCTTGCCAGTTCAAGCCAGTTATATTTATTTCCTGGATCCGAAGTACTCTGTGTGGGAGTGAGAAATCTTTTGCCGGTACTGTGACTCGCCTCTGGGCTAATCCTGCCATGAGCCGACAAACTATGCCTTATCCTGTTTTTTTTTTTTTTTTCGTTTCTACACTACCCACTTCGTTACTTGATATATATATATATATATATATATATATATATATATATATATATATATATATATATATATATATATAAAATGAAGGTGAGTGTTTGTATGTTTGTTACCTATAAACTCGGCTTCCTTAGGGTCTACCCCCACATATGATAAATATTCCGAATCAGCATGATCCAGGGAGTGTTTTGGTATATTAGGATTCATTGTATGTTGAAAAGTTACGTTAGGTATATTGGCCGAAGGCCCAATCAGCCCTCCGCAGGAGCTAGCCGAAAAAGTTCGCCCAGAGGGCGGACCTTTTCGACTAGTATATATATATATATATATATATATATATATATATATATATATATATATCAATCAATCAATCATTTCCTGTGGCACCCTCGGGGATGCATAGGGCCTCGATGAACTCACACCACCACATCCTATCTTGTGCTAACTCCTCAAGATCTCCCCAACACTCATCTCCAGCTTCCCGTCTCATTGTCCTCACCCACGTCTCTTTTGGCCTTCCTCTACCTCTCCTACCAAGTGCCACCCACCCTGGTGTACCTCGTACTATTCCCTGTCTCCTATACACATGTCCTAGCCACTTCCATCGTGAGAATCTAACATATTCATCGATCGGCTGCACTCCCGTTATTTCTCTAATTCTACTATTTGGTATCCTTTCCCACCATTTAACTCCTAATATTCTTCTAAGTGCCTTATTTTCAAACACCAAGAATTTATTTTCCATAGTCACTGTGCTGTACCAAGACTCGTGTCCATAAATTAAGATACTCCTAACCATTACCTTATAAAGTTTGATTTTTGTATGCACAGAGAAATTGTTATTATTCCAAATATTTTTAAGCATTCCCATTGCCTGATTAGCCTTCTTTAACCTTTCCTCGAATTCAAAGTTCAAAGAACCATCCTTGGCTAAATAAGTACCTAAATATTTAAACCTATCAACTTGCTTTACAACCATACCTCCAATTACACATTCCTGCGCATTTTCCATATTCATATTGATTATTTCAGTTTTTCCACAATTAATAACCAAACCCACCTTGCGACCTTCACTCACCAAACAGTCCAACACTCTCTGCATCTCTTCTGGGCCATCACAAATCAAAACTATATCATCTGCATAATCTAAATCCAAAAGTTTCCTGTTCTCTCCCCAAAGTATACCTGCACCGGTTTCTGTTCCAACGCGTTTCATAATGTAATCAATGACCAATATAAATAGTAAAGGCGATAGAACACCACCTTGAATTACTCCGGACTTGACTTCAAACGAATCACTCAGACAACCATCAACCATCACTTTACAAAATGTGTCCTCATGCATGTTCATAATGACCCTCACAAACTCCTCTGGTATTCCATAATGTCTCATGATCTTCCCCATAGTCTCTCTCGAAACACTATCAAAAGCCTTTTCAAAATCAACAAAACAAAGACTTAACGGTACTCTCATTTCATTAACTTGCTGCATCAAATGCCTAACTATAAAGATCTGATCATTGCAACCACGTCCCTTTCTAAAACCAGCCTGTTCATCCCTCAGAATACCCTCAACCACCGGCTCCAACCTATTTAACAACACTCTACTGAAAACTTTCAAAGCTATCGGTGACAAAGAGATTCCCCTCCAATTACCACATTCACTCAGGTCTCCCTTCTTCGGAACTTTAACAATTACACCATTCTTCCAAACTGACGGTAGTAACCCCGTCACCCATATCTTATTGAATAGCTTGGTCAAGATCATTATTAATCTATCCCCCTCCACTTTAAACATTTCCGGAAATAAACCATCCTCCCCTGGTGCCTTATTATTCTTTAACTGTTTTACTGCTTTCTCCACTTCTGCAAGCCTCAACTCTCCTGTTTCTATATTTAAATCTTCCTGAGCAGACGGTATATCCTCTTCTGGTGGTATTGGTCTATTAAGAACTGTCTCAAAATGCTCTTTCCATCTGTTTTTAATATCTCCATCTTTGGTCAATAAATTTCCTTCCCTGTCTCTAACTGGTATTTCCTTGCGTTTACCTGCATTACCACTCAGTTCTCTAATCGATTCATATGCTATTCTTTGACTCTGTCCATCATTTTTGTTTATTAAGATTTCAGTCTCTGCAACCTTTTCATCCACACATTTTCTTTTATCTCTCCTAGCTAACCTTCTTACTTCTGAATTCAAACTCCAGTACGCAGCTCTTGCTAATTCAATCTCTCGTTCATCAACGCATTGCATCTCACTCCTCAATTTAGCCTCACCTCTCTTTTTTATCATATCCCACGTTTCCTCCGATATCCATTTCTTTCTCCTGAATCTATGTCTCCTTCCAATCGTACATTCAGCAGTCTCATGCAAAACTTTGTTCACATCCTCCCACATCTCATCTACACTTCTCTCCCCCTCTTCCAACGTTTCCAACACCAAAAACCTATTTCTGCATTCTAATCTGAATTCCTCCTTTTCTTCTCCTTCCCTTCTAAGCTTAACAATATCGTATCTACCAACACCAGATTTTTCCTTCTTCTGATTTTTTAGTTTAAACCTTATTTTTGCAATGCTGAGTTGATGGTCACTACCAATATCCGCTCCCCGTTTAACATGAACATCTAGCAGAGAACTTCTATGCCTCCTACTGATAGCGATGTGATCAATCTGATTTTTATATTTTCCACACGGCGACACCCAAGTTGTCTTGTGTATATTGCAATGTTGAAAGAGTGTGCCCCCGATGACTAAGTCATTTGCTAGACAGAAGCTTCCAAACCTCACTCCGTTTTCACTCATCCTACTACCAACTCCCATCTTACCCATACATGCCTCAAATCCCTCATTTGAACAGCCCATTACTGCATTAAAGTCTCCAACGCAGATCAAAACATCATGTCTAGGTACCCTTCCTACTCCTTCTTGCAACTTTTCATAAAATGTGTCTTTCCTTTCATCGAGTGCATCATTAGTAGGTGCATAACACACAAACAGACTGATGTTGCCATGATTTGATTTAAACCGTGCATATAACAATCGCTCATCTATAGGATCCCACTCACATAAAGCCTTATTTGCCTTACAACCCAGCAACAATCCTACTCCCTGATAATGCATTCCGTCCTGTCGACCAGATATCAATAAACGTATACCATCCTCCAAATCCAACTTATCGACTCCAGTTAATCTAGTTTCTGTCAGAGCACAAATATCAAGTCCGTAATTTTGAAAAACCTTCACTAACTCATCGATTTTACCGTCATGATTTAGCGTTCTCACATTCCAGTTACCAATTTTAATTGTATTTTTTGCACTGACAAAGGAATTAGATTGTAATTGAGGCAACCGTGAGATTCTTAGCACCCCCTGCCCATTTAAGGGCTGCACGGGACTGGGGGCCATTATTGTTCTTTCAGAGTCCATCAAGGTTTCTTTGGCTAACTTCCTGAACACCTCGCCATTGTGTTGCAGTCGCAGTAGGCAGCTAACTTGCCTGACTGCCCACACCCGAAAGACCCAGCTATGCTGTAGCCAGTCACGTGCCGGCATGCTTCCCAGCCATTTCACTCTTAAGGAGTTCCTCTGCCTGAGAAAGCAACCACCCCCCTGCTCCCGAGGGCTTTTGATCTGTGTAGGTAGAGGGCGATCACTCCCTCACTAGCCATATACAGTGTATATACAGTGTATATACAGTGTATATATATATATATATATCTACAGTACCTAGAGTATACTGAGATGTTTTTCTTTAATATATCTTAGCAGTTTCTTCCCCTCCTTTCCTACCATTCAAGCTTAGAACTTCATGGCACACACATAAACCAGCCATCGACCTCCTCAGGCAGGCAGAGGGGAAATTCGTCCTAGCTCTCCTACACCCATGCTTACTTGTACCAATGCAAGGCAACGCATTTTGGATACCTCTGGGGAGATTCATCATGCCTTGAACGAGGGCATTAGCAATGGCAAAGACAACCTGGATAGTGATGAAGACGAGGAGTTTGCACCACCGGCAGTGTCATCCAGTGACGAGGGCGAGGACAAGAGCGAGGATGAGGACGATCTGTCAGTTCCCCCTGCCACTCCCCTGGCCATGAGTATGCCGAGGAAAACTCGCCGCCCAGCCCCTCCGCCCGCTGCACATCTACCCAGTACTGCATTTGCATGGGACGACGTTGATGGAAAGCAAGATCCTTTTGTCTCTAACACCTGCATATTCAATTACTCAAACTCTGGGGTGAGTGACAAAATCAAGAATATGCCAAGGGACACAGGTGTGCTTGATTTATTCCGCCTAATAATTGATGTTCAACTGATTGCCTACATGACTAGGCAGACCAACCATTTATTTGACATGAGTGGAGGGCCGGGGCAGGCACCGGGACATTGCCAATAAGGAGGTGGACAGCTGTAACTCTGGACGACATCTTGGTGTTCCTCGCCCTCACCTTGATCATGCCACTTGTGAAGAAGCATGCTATTAAGGAATATTGGGCTAAAGACTCACTTGTGGAACTGCCTTCTTTTGGTAAATTCATGACCAGAGACTAGTACCAATTGATTTTAAGATTTCTTAATTTTGCCGATAACAAAAGCCTTCATATCTCAGACTAAATGTTAAAAATTCGCTATGTGTTCGAGGACTTGGTGTAGAAATTCCGGGAGTTACTATAGTTGCAGTGCACGACTCTGAGGTTGTCATCATCGTACCCTGGCAACCTACCATTCAAAAGTGCGTCTGATTTCGTATCATAGTATACATGAATCATATTATTATGCACGCATATATTATACACAAATATTATTATACACGAATCGCATGTGTCTCATGTTATACATGAAATCAGATGCACTGTTGAGGAGTAGGTTGCCAGGGCTTGATAATACCAACCTCAGAGTCACGCGCTGCGACTATAGTGCTGTACCAAAACCTTGTGATAGATGAGAGTCTAGTACTGTTTCAGGGGCGCATTCATTTTAGGCAGTACATTGCAACAAGGAGGCACTGCTTCAATCTAAAGATCTTCATTCTGTGTGACTGCAAGACTGGAGCAGTGTTGGACATGATAGTGTTTACAGGAAAACGAACAGACATTGGCACGATGATCCGCTGGGTGTTTCAGGTGCGGTAGTGCATGAGCTCATGACTTCCTACTTGAACAAGGGGCACGTGTTATATCTTGATAACTGGTACATGAGTTCTTTTCTTTGCCATCACTTAAACCAGCATGGTACAGGCACAGTGGGGACGGTTAGAGAACACCGAATGTACAAGCCAAAATTGCCATCCAAGCAAAAAACAGGTGAGTTAGTGAAAAAGAAAACAGACACAGTCCTGTGCACTAAGTGGAAAGACAAGTGTAGTGTTACGACTCTCTCCACCTTGCACAGGGGGGAGATGAGGCCTACTGGAAAGAAAGACAAGCAAGGCAATGACATCTATAAGCCTGATGTCATTCTTGACTACAACATCAACATACGTTTTGTAGACATGAGTGACATGATGATCGGTCAGGTAGAGTGTGTACATAAAATGGTCAAGTGGTACAAAAATATGTTCTTTCACCTGGTCAGTGTTGCTGTCCTAAATTGCCATATCTACCGGAAACTCTGCACTGGGAAAAAGAGCACTCTTAAACTGTTCGTTCATACTTTGGCTTTTGAGATCCTAGAAAAACATGGGACACTGGCAAATACAGCATATGGCCGTGCCAGTTACATTGCCGCTCTACATGACCGACTTGTGGCTGCGGAAGGTATAAGGAGGCACCACTTAGAATCCATCCCACTCCCCCTGAACAACAACGTAAAGCACGTAGCAGCGCACAGAGAGATTGCTATGTTTGCAAACAGAACATCACTCAGGTGCCACGAATATAAAGTCGCCCTGTTCCTGAAAGATTGCATTGTTGTGTATATCACGACCGTCTCTCCCTCAATACCTACTGGTCCTCCCCCCCTGCCCTCCTCGACGGCCGAACCACCTTTCAAACCACCCGTTAAACCACCACAGCCTTTACCATGCTCTCTCAGCACCATCTGTCGGCCACCTGGCAGGTTGATCAGGGCCGCGCAACTTCCGGGAAAGGTTATGAGTGGCAGAAGGGATCTGTCAGCCCCAGTTTCAGCCTAGTGGTCAGGGGTTACAGTGCTCAGCTCCGGGTGGCCTGGTGCAAGTGTCTGGGGGTCTGCTTTCTCCACCACATCATATAAGGGAGTGTTGTACATAGTAGGAGAATAACCGAACTGCATTCTTCCGTATATGAATCTGTTATTTATTTTGTTTCATTTTTCTCTTATTTCTCGTAAAACCTTATTTGACAAACTGAGGATATTGTCATTAACTTTTTATTGGGCTGTTTAAGTACTTCAGCTTAATGACATTGCATTATTATGTATCGGTTTATATAATGGCCCATTAATAATGGTGTAATTATCTAGTTTTGTTATAATTTATTTTGTTACTTCTTGTTAATATCAACCATAATTTGTTGATACAGTCCAGTTTTTGTGACAGCCTCAATCCGTTTTGCCCAATTCTATCACACCCCTAGCCTGAAGTTCATATAACTAAAGAGGAACTGGTAGAGTCATGTTACAGTTGGAGGGCCTGTCCAGGATACATCCTCAGTGCAAATTGTGCAGCTTCATTGTATCTTCTCAACCATTTTGACCTTGCTATTTCATATCTGGTAGGATATGCTTCTCTAAGTGTGGTAATGTGCTGGACTCGTTTCCCCCCCATAAATGCCACCATCTTATGTCCCTCTCCCAGTGACGACTCGAGCTGCCTGGAACCATTGTCTGACTTACTTCTTCATTTCTGCAACATTCGTGGCCTTACATCCAACTTTTGCTCTGTTGAACACCACCTTTCCTCCTTAAAACCTCACCTTCTTTTCCTAACTGAGACTCACCTGTCTGAGGCAACTGACAGCAAACCCTTTTCTGTATCCTCCTACTTTCTCTATACTCATTTCAAAGCCAAAGGTGGCTGTTGTGTATATATACACAACGACTCATCTAGCTCTCATGTTCCTGAACTCAATTCTTCTGAATTCTCTACACTCTGGCTTCGGCTTTCCTGTCATTCTTTGACTTAATATATCTGCGCTGTTTACTTATCTCCTAATTCTACTATCAAAAATTCTTTGACTATCTTGCTTCTACGACTGAACACATTCTATCCACTTCTCCTTTCTCTGAAATCTCCATTCTAGGAGATTTCAATGTTCACCACCACCTTTGGCTCTCCTCTCCTTTCACTGATCCACCTGGTGAAGAAGCCTAAGCCTTTTCTATCCTTAATGACCTAGAGCAGCTTGTACAGCACCCTACCCATATCCCTGACCGCCTTGGAGAGAGCTCCAACATTCTTGACCTCTTCTTTACAACTAATCCTTCTGCTTATACTGTTAATGTTTTCTTTCTGTTGGGCTCCTCCGATCACAACCTTATCACCTTAACCTGTCTTATCGCTCCAGTACGGCCTTTGGACCCTCCAAAGAAACATCGTCTGTGGCACTTTAGAGCTGCGGCTTGGGAGGCCTTCAGACAGTACTTCTTTTATTTTCCCTGGAATGATTATTGCTTCCATAGCCGGGAGCCATCTGAGTGTGCCTTGCGCATTACGGAGGTTATTCTCTCGGGCATGGAAGCATACATTCCTTTCTCACATCCTTTGACTAATGCAAGGAAGCCTTGGTTTAATCACACTTGTTCTAATGCTGTCCGCTACAAGGAGAGGGCCTATAAAAGGTACCGGAGCCAACCCACCCCTGAATCACATCTTTTATACGTTTCTGCCCGGAATCATGCTAAATCTGCTCTTCACTCTGCTAAAAATAATTTCATCTGTACTAAATGCTCATAACTCTCCAACTTGAATTCTTCCCACTCCTTCTGGCATCTTGCCAGAAACCTTTCTAACAACTTTACCTCATCATCCTTCCCTCCTCTTTTCTACTCTGATGACCCTGTAGCTATTTCTCCTTCTGATAAAGCAGATCTCTTCGCTCAGACTTTCTCCTCCAATTCCACCTTACACGATTCCAATGCTGTTCCTCCATCACTTCCTCCCTCTGACTTCCTCATGGCTGACATTAAAATGTCTTCAACTGATGTATTTTCTGCCATCACAGGCCTCAATACTAATAAGGCATATGGGCCTGATGGAGTCCCTCTTGTTGTTCTCAAGGACTGTGCTTCTGTGCTTACATCCTGCCTAGGCAAGGTCTTTCGCGTTTGTCTATCAACTTGTACCTTTCCTTCTTACTGGAAGGTAGCTCTCATTCAGCCAGTCCCAAAGAAGGGTGACCATTCCCAACCCTCTAACTATCGTCCAATTGATTTAACATCCTGTATCTCAAAAGTTTTTGAGTCAATTCTTAATAGAAAAATTTTTAAAGCATCTTTCCTATCACAACCTTCTTTCTGATCGTCAGTATGGGTTCCGTCAGGGACACTCCACTGGCTATCTTCTCACCTACCTTTCAGACTCCTGGTCATCCTCCTTTCCGGACTTTGGCGAAAGCTTTGCCATTGCACTTGACATTTCAAGGGCTTTCGATCGAGTCTGGCATAAATCTTTACTTTCCAAACTGCCCTCTTACGGTTTCTATCCTATCTGTTCCTTCATCTCTAGCTTCCTTTCTGGTCGTTCTATAGCCGCTGTTGTAGACGGCCATCGTTCTTCAAGATCTATCAACAGTGGTGTTCCTCAGGGCTCTGTCCTATCACCAACTCTCTTCTTTTTATTCATCAATGACCTTCTAAGCTGTACATCTAACCCTATCCACTCATACGCTGATGACTCAACCCTTCACCTTTCCATTCCAAACTACTTTTGAGGAAGAGTTAAGACGAAAGGTTCCCTACTCATTTATGGTACAAGTCACTGATAAGGAGGAGACTGACCTTCTGAAGGCCGCTAAAATAGCAGACTTGTTTTCTCTAATGCACCATAACCTACCTGGAGATAAGAAAAAACCTTCAACTGTACAGTCATCTGCAGTAATTCAGCCTATTCCGGATGGCACTAGTGGTCGGAGTAAAGTAGACTCTCAGAACCAACCTTTGATTTGTACATTGTGTCGCAAAGACGGTCACTTAATTAAAGATTGGCCTGATCCCAAATGCAAGGCTGCAAAAGAGGCTAAGTTCACTAAACCTGTGGCATTAATGAACAAAAATAACAATACTAATATTTAATAGGAAGACCTGTTTGCCACTTTTCGTTCACAAGGTAGTGTAGCACCCGGTTCATATTGTTAGGGATACCTGAGGAGCTCAGACACTAATACTATCCACAGCATTTCTTGATCTTCACAAATGTTTCACAGGTGCGAAGGAGTTCCTGAAGGTTTCACGTATCAGCGTTTCCTACAGCTCCTGTAGCAGAGATCTACCTGGACTGAGACACAGTGAAGGGTATATTCTTAGTAGGTGTCTTAGATAAACTACCCATAACTGGTGGCACTCTTCTCTTAGGTAATGATGTGGCTGGTGATTTAGTAGTTCCTCCTAGGTTAAGACTTAACTGCTCATCTCAAGCCACTAACCCCACCGCAGAGTTAGAGATAAAACAACAAGATTTATTCCCCGTATGTGTAGTCACTAGGGCTCAGACTAAAAAGGATGTCAATGCCAATGACACTCAGACACCACAGTTTGCATCTCCTCGGCCTGCAGTATCTCAGTCTAAAGACCAATTTTTGCAACTCTGCATGACATCCGATAACTTGGTAGATGCCCAGCAGAAGGATTCAAGCCTGGCGAAACTTCACGAGGAAGCAGTGATTAAAGATAACATAATCAAATCCCCTGTTTTCTACTATCGGGATGAAGTTCTTATGAGATTCTACCGTCCACCCCAGTTCTCCGCGAACAACACCTGGGCTGAAAAACATCAGATTGTTCTTCTTTCCTCTGCTAGACTGAGATTGCTTATGAAGGTTTCGGTGGACATTTGGGAATTGCAAAAACTTATCATAAATTGCTAAATGATTTCTATTGGCCTGGAATGAAAGAAAAAAAATGTGTCCAAATTTAATAAATCTTGTCATTTATCTCAAGCAGTAAGAAAACCTGATTAGCCCATACCACCTTATCCTTTGCAGTCAGTACGAGGTCCTTCTGAACCTTCTTCTAAAATTATCATAGACTGTGTAGGACCTCTGCCTAAGACTAAGAAGAGAAATGAGTACATACTAAAAGTTATGTGTCCCACTACTAGGTATCCTGAGACTTTTCCTTTAAAAAACATCTCTGCTAAAATCATTGCTAAGAATTTAACTCATATGTTGATCACTTTTGGAATTCACCAGGAAATTCAGTCTGACAGGGGAACTAACTTCACCAGTGAACTCTTCAATGACTTGTTAAAGGAACTGGGCATTAACCCGTCACGTCCCGAGCTATTTCACACCTCCGACACCCCCCAATCCCGAGCTATTTTGGGAAAAAAATTTTTTGGCTAAAACTTCCGCTTTTGTTGAGAAACAAAGGAAAATCACCAAGAAAGAGCTTACCGTGGTCAATAAGTGGTCGGAACAGGTGAGGTCCCCTGTGCCAGGTATCATTCTATCAATGACGTGTGAGTCGCTCACGTTTTCTGTGGTAGGTAAATTTGGGAGAACCCACAAACAACACCCCTACATTTATTGAATTTGAACTAATAAACAATAAGAATAACAATATAATGGTTTTCAATGACATATATATGAAAAATAAGCATTGTACCTTCGCGCAAGCATAACGAGTTGGAACAGAGTGGTAACGCGCTATGTGCTAAGTTTCTTGTTTCAGTCAACATATCATTTTTTCTACTTGTATACTACTGTTTCATTGCCATTTCACCATTTTGTACTGTATGTAAATGTTTTCAGCAGTTTTCATTCATTACGATGACATGTAGCATATAGCGCACATCTGCTTACTCAGCGCACTCGCTATGACTCGTATCTCAACACTTTCATAATATTATTTTCTTTACATAATTGAAAAGATTTACCACTGTAAATCTTTTCAATTATTTACATTCATTACGAGGGCATTTAGCGAAATGCTAACGCATATTCACGTAGCAAGCACAATCTCTGCGACTCGTGTTTCAACTTCTAATTTATTTTTTCACTCCCAATATACTTTCCCACTTACATTACACCCGTTTACACCCTATACTGCACTGTACATATTTACTGGCATTATTTATTCAACTGAGCGTCAGAATATCGCACCCAAATACCCTCGCGATGAATGTTTCGACTAAGATAATACTCACACACTTACATACTAATTTTTCACATATATTACACCCGTTTCCACTTGTTGACTCCTATTTACATATTTACGGGCCTTATTTATTTCACTGAGCATCAGGAAATCGCATCTATAAACACTTGCTAGGAATATTTTTACTTAGAATAAATTGCAGCACTTACAAAATTTTCAACTTATATTACACCCGTTTGCATTTTCCATACAAATATTTACATACTTACGGGCCTTATTTATTCAACTAATCATCTGAATATCGCATCAAAATACCCTCGCTTGGTATGTTTCCACTTAGATCATATTTATACACTTACATACTAATTTTCCACTTATATGACACCCGTTTCCACTTTATACAACTATTTACAGATCTACGGGCCTTATAATTACACTGAGCGTCTGTCTGTCGCTTTTATTTCTGGGTATTAGCGTCCTATCGCATTCACACCATATCAAAAGTGCATCAAGGTGTGATACTCGCTGAAACATGGGTGAATACAGAGACCCACGTCACACTCCACGCACTCATAGCGGGTGTCTTTCCTCTGAGTGGTGGGTCTCACCCGAGAAATGCTACACACGTAACACCTGCGTTGGGGCCTAGGTCTATTTGGCTGGGGAGGGATAGGAGTGGGGAAATGGTGGGCAGATATTCTCAGGGGAGTTTGGGCGAATAGGGGCAGTGCGGGTGCGGTGTTGAGGCCTTTCAACTGCATACTGGGAAAAAACCTCTCTTGTTAGCTCCCTCACAAACCCTTCAAAGGTTTCCTGAACTCCTGTTGTCATGGCGTGCAGGTGGTGGCAATTCAGAGCAGTTATATCTAGCAAGTGAAAGAAAAGCTTCTTATACCACTTCATCGTGGTCCTGGCACACTCGACCGTGGATATCATGGAGTCTGACTGGTCCACCAGGCTCATGTTGATGTTATAATCTAGGACACACTCAGGTTTCCATATGTGGCGCCTGTTCTCGCTCCGGTAATCCACTGAATCAGTATGGTGCATCAAGGGGTGGTGAACCGTGGACAAGAGGCTTACTTCTCTATTATGATTCCACACAGTTGCAAGTATGTCGTTTGCCTGGAAGAAGACAACCTCATTTCTGTCAAGTTTCTGCCCCACTTTGACCATGTGATGCCGGCTCACCTTGACGGTACCACAGATTCCCGTGTCATGCCTGTGTAGATAACGAGCGAGAAGAGGGCTAGTGTTCCAATTGTCCAGGTAAAAGATGTGACCACGATGTAGGTAGTCTTCTATCATTGTCGTTACCACTGCTCCCGACAGTCCAATACTCCGATCTTCTATTATGTCTGTCTGTGCACCGGTGTACAAGACTATGTCTTGCACATAACCAGTCCTATAGTCACACATAACAAAGATCTTGAACCCAAAACGGTGCCTTTTGCTAGGTATGTACTGCCGAAATGAAATATTGCCTCTCCACAACACGAGACTCTCGTCTATGACGAGGTCTCTACAGGTATAAAATGATGAACGAAATGTTTGCCTCAGGTGATCATAGACCAACCTAATTCGCCTCATCTTATCTGTGTCATTCGCATTTGCAGGATCATCAGCATGTAAAAGTGGAGGCGACTTAGAATTTGTTGGAAGCGATTATGGCTCATGACTTGGCCAAATATAGGTGTCAGCATAACAGGGTCCCTTGTCCAGTATGCCAGAATTCTGTTCTTTCGTATAATACCCATCAAAAGGACCATGGCAAAAAATAAAAACATTTCTGAAAGGGAGACTGGGTAATCATATATGATAAAATGCCTGCTCCTTGTGCCCAATCTCACGGCACTGGCTGCTAGCAAAACGGTTTGTTTGGTCAACTATCTGCTCCACAAAACCCTCACTGAAGAAAAGGTGGAAATAATCCAGCTTGGTGGAATTAGGGTGAATTCCGGGAGCAATGCAACCAGCGCTCCCCTGCTCAGTGAAGAAGTGAATGATGGGAGAAAAATCACTCCCATCCTCCCAATTCCATGAAACAAATCCCTTGTCCCCATCGTCGCCTTTGTCTGGGTGGGGAGATGCTGGTGGGGGAGGTTGGGGAGGAGGAGTGCAGAGGGCTTCCCCACTCGCACTATTCTTCCCTCGGCCTTTACCCTTTCCCTTTCCCTTACCCTTACGGCCTTGTGGAACATTAGGGGGCTGTGGGGATGGAGTCTGGGAATATTGGGGAGCATAAGACGTGCTGGGGAGTGGTTCCTCCCCACCTTCCCCCTGCATGACAACACCACATGATTCATCATGCACCCTCAGTCGCCCACGTGTTAGGGAATATTGGGGAGCATAAGATGTGCTGGGGAGTGGTTCCTCCCCACCTTCACCCTCCATCACAACCCCACGTGATTCAGGACGCACCCTCACTTGCCCACGTGATACATCCCCCTGCCATGACTCACTCCTGCCACTCTCACTTTCAATACTCCTCCCTGCACTTTCCCTTTCACTCCTCACTCCCTCCACGGCACTTCCTACCTCCCCAACCAAAAGACTAGGCCCATACCTGCTTGTACGACGTGGTGTGCGCTCGGGGCCACGATGAGTGATAACTTCTCGGCCATACCACATGGCAGCACATCCCATGGCTCCGTCCTCGTCCTCGTCACCAAAATCGGGGCTCCACATCACGTTGGGGTTGGCTAGAGGATGTTGCACGTTGTTTTTGTGCCTGCTGCCCCTCTCTAGCAGCACGATAAGTCACGAACTGCCACTTCCTGGGGGACGGGACCTCCTTGTCACTGCTGGTGGTTTCCTCCTCCTCTGGCTGGATATAATCTTTGTCAACAACCTCGTCGTCCATTGGGGAATCGTTGTCGCTTGTAAAGGCATCCAGGGCGGCTTGGATTTCCTCCTCGGAGAGACCTCTATGCGCCATGTCTGAGCAGGACCGTTGCTAACAGGTGAGTGACCGAGCTGCGGGTGAGCACGGGTCGTGTGGGGTTGCCGAGTGTCCCTGCCTGGTGGCAGGTAGGGGAAGGTCAAGCGACGATACGTACCGGTACCGAAAATTAAGCACGAAATTTGAAAATTGTTCAAATTATGCACCTTGCAATTGCGCGACATACCAGTACGTTGTTGGGACTGGCAAATGCAAAATGTTGCAACGTATCCATACATCGACGGGATGCCTCGGGTTAAACATACTCTCTCCATGGCCTACCACCTGGAATCACAAGGAATATTAGAAAGATGGCATCAAACTGTGAAATCTGTGCTCTGTAAGTATTGTCTGGAGAGTCATGAACACTGGGATGAAGGTTTGCCTTACATGTTGTTTGCTTTAAGGGAGGCCCCTTAGGAATCCCTTGGATTCTCCCTTTTTGAGATGCTTTTTGGTAGACAAGTCAGGGGACCTCTTAAAGTCACTAAAGATCAATGGCTTAACCCAGGTAACCAACAAACTTCACTACCTCAGCTTTTCTTCAAAATTTAAAATCCACCTTGAGTAAAGTAAGAAGAGTTGCCCTTGAAAATTTAAAACTTGCTCATACTAAAGACAGGAGATATTTTAACCAGAAAGCTAAGGTATGAGAGTTCAAAGTTGGAGATAAAGTACCTGCCTTCTTCCCTATTCCTGATTCTCCATTATTAGCCAAATATCAAGGCCCATATACCGTGTTAAGACAAGAGAGTAAATTATTTAATTTTTACTCCTGACTGCTGAAAGGCGACACAGCTTGTAAATATCAATCTGTTAAAGCCAAACTACACTGCAGACGACTCGACCTCTGACCCTATAGCTTGTAACGTTAGCCATAATCAGACCTCAGAACTGTCAGATGATCTAAGTACCTTCAATGATTTGCCCAGATCTGAGATCCTTTCGAACATACCCATGTACTTGAATCATCTAACCCGTTCTCGAGTTGAAGAATTAACAGAGATAACTTCAAAACACCCCTCGGTCTTCTCAGATGTTCCTGGCCAACGCACTGTGATGTGTCATGATGCTGAACTGATACCTGGAACCTTGCCCATCCGTCAGGCACCTTACAGACTGAACCCCGAGAAGAAGAAACAGATGAAGGAGGAGGTGGACTACCTGCTACGGAATGAGATGGCGATACCCAGCTGTTCTCCTTGGGCGTCCCCTTGTATCCTGGTCCCTAAGGAAGCTACTGTCAACTGTGCTGGCAAGGTTGGAGGAAGCCCGCTTAACCATGAAGTTGGCCCAGACCAGGTTCTGCAGTGCCGCTGTAACTTACTTGAGGCATGTTGTCGGCCAGTGGAGAGTATGACCCAAGGAAGCAAATGTGGAGGCCATCCTCAATATCCAACTCCTACAACCAGGAAGCCCTTAATGAGATTCCTGGGTATGGCAGGGTTTTATCGGAGGTACTCCCCGAATTTCTCTGCTGTGGCTGCTCCATTAACCCACCTCACAAGTGGTAGAGTGCCTTTCAACTGGACAACAGAGTGTGAATGGACCTTCCATCAACTAAAGCAGTTCATGTCATGTGACCCGGTGCTACTTGCTCCTGATCTTGGGCATCCCTTCATCATCCAAACAAATGCCAGTGATGTAGCAGCTGGTGCTGTACTACTACAAACTGATGAGTCTGGTGTTCTGCATCCAGTGGCATACCATTCAGTGAAACTAAAAAAGCACCAGATTCCATACAGCATCATTGAAAAGGAGCTACTTGGCAATGTCACTGCACAACAAAAATTTGAATGTTACTTACATGGTGCCAACTACCCAATACAAATCTTCACTAACCACAACCATTTAACGTTTTTGGAGAGAAACAGATACTCCAATCAGCGGCTCTTGCGAAGGTTCCTCCACTCCAGTACAACTTGCATGTTCACCATATCAAGGGGTAGGATAAATTAACCGCTGACGCTCTATCCCGCCCTGAACTCACTCATCGAGAGGGTCTATAACTACACGCCAAGTATTCCCAGGGAGCCTCGGCCCAGGGAGGAAGGTATCACGACCCTCTCTCCCTCAGTACCTACTGGTCCTCCCCCCCTGCCTTCTCTGACGGCCGAACCACAAGCTGAACCACCCTTGAAACCACCGCAGCTCTTACCATATTCTCTCAGCACCATCTGTTGGCCGCCTGGCAGGTCGGGCAGGCCGCGCAGTTTCCGGGAGAGGTTATGAGTGGCAGGAGGGATCCGTCAGCCCCAGTTTCAGCCTAGCAGTCGGGGGTTACAGTGCTCATCTCCGGGTGGCCTGGTGCGAGTGTCTGAGGGTCTGTTTTCTCCACCACATCATATAAGGGAGTGTTGAACAGAGTAGAATAACCGAACTGCATTCTTCTGTAGTAACTGTTATTTATTTTCTTTCATCTTTCTTTTATTTCTTGTAAAAACTTACTTGACACCTTGAGGATATCGTCACTAACTTTTTATTGGGCTAGTTATGTACTTCAGCTTAACGACTTTGCATTATTATGCATCAGTTAATGTAATGGACCATTAATGATGGTGTAATTATCTAGTTTTGTTATTATTTGTTTTGTTACTTCTTCTTTAATATCAACTGTAATTTTCTGATACAGTCCAGTTTTTGTGACAGCCTTAATCCGTTTTGCCCTATTCTATCATACCCCTAGCCTGAAGTTCATATAACAAAAGGGGAACTGGTGGAGGCGTGTTACAATTATCATTCTCTAACTCGCTTTTGAAACGGGTAAAAGAACCAAGGTCTGTAAATAGTAAAATTAATAATAATAACAGGTGTAAGATACCAGTTATTTAGGTATAAGACGTTTAGTGCCTTAAGATTTTTATATTCCTATGCACCCAAGACATCCAGCGAGATTCAAGATCGTCGCCTACCCTGAAACAATATTCAGTCTCTCATCTATCACAAGGGCAGGCACCGCTACCCCTTATCCCGCGGGACATTTAGGGTCGGAGATGCGAAAACACAGGTCCCATACCTCCATGTACATAATGTTTTCTGTAAATGTTAGTGTTTTTTTTTTTATAATAATAAATTGTGTATTTGTCTTTCTCTTACACAATTATCATTATTATGCATGCTTTAGCTTTTTTTCCCCCTCTTGAATTTCTTATTGCTACTTGATTTGACAGCTCTGAAAGGGAGGGGATGGGAGGAAGGGATGAGGGGAGAGGGGTGAGGGGGTATGGGTGCTGGAGTAACACCAAGAAAAAGTTTGCATGCTTTTGCTCATTTTTTTATTTTTTTGACAGCTACACAGCTATGAGGGAAGGGGACGGGGGGAGGGAAGGTGGGGAGGGGAGAAGTGTTGGGAGGGAAGGGGGTTGCGAGTGAGTGAAGAACACGGGCATAACTATTTTCCACGTTATTGTTCAAAAAAAAAAAAAAATGAGCTGGAAAGTTCTGAAGGGGGGGAGGGGGAAGGGGAGGAGGAGAGGGGGGTGATAGGAGTGGGTGAGGAAGGTCATGGGAGGGGACGAATAAAGGAGGAATGAGGGAGGAATGGGATGGGAGTGCATAGAAAACGGGAGTCGCGCCGCCTGGGACGGTAACTTTTTTCAACTTTGATGGGCTATAGCTCATGAACCAGTGAATCTACAGTGCTCTGGCTTTGGCGTCAGGTGTGTAAATTCAAGTTCTAAAACTCTGGCATAACATTTCTACTTCTGCAAAGGTCGAAAAATCGGCTCCATATATAGATTTTCTCGTCAGTTCGGTGGACTGAATTGCGTACCCATGGGGTTAAGCTTTTTTTCCCTGGGCATTTTTGTCCCTTGGTTGTTTCTTTCACACTCTCTCTTTTCACTTCCTCGTGTTGGGGAGGTGGTTACTATGGCGGACGCCTCTGCTGCCTCTCCTCCCTTCATGGCGGGGTGGTCCTGGTGTTGACTGCTCGGCGGACTGACCGACCCCAGATTCGAACCCATCTTAACATTAATGTAAACAATGTCTCGTTTGTTTGGTTACACGTGCTTGGTTCTCCTCCTTTGTCAAGCCTCAGTCCTTTCATCATTAACCCCTACACCGCGGGCTTGTTTACCAATGACTTGCGTGTCCCGCGGGGTTATTTGGGCTCCGACAGACTCTCAAAAAATATTTGCCAAAAATCAGTTATTAGTCCTAGAATAATAAAATTAAATATGCTTATGGCACATACCTTCAGCTTTCTCCTGGAATGATTGTTGAGCCTTCGTCGGTTACCGTAGGACTTGTGGAGACCTCTGAAGTAGGGTAACGAAGTCTCCACTTTACACTTCCCGACAACCCGTAATATGATTACCACAGCCAGATACAAACACTATAAACACTATTCTACAATTTTCAAGTAGTTTGGGATCCATACTCAAAAAAAAAAAAAAAATGTGAAAGGAATGGAAATTACGAGCGCGTCTGATCGTTACACTGGCACTAGTTCGCTCTTGGTACTCTGTCATTTATTATTCATAAAACCCCTCACACTTTATATTTCTATTACTATATAACACTTATATATATCTACAGTCTTTATCCATAAGTTTCCTTCAGTAGTATTAGTTTATTGTCACTGTAAGGATTCAATTTCTTTCAGTAAAATACGTAGCATTCACTTTCTCGTCCTGTATACTAGCATTGAGAGTGAATGTCACTTTCATCTTCACTCTCATAACTCATAGCATTCAGACATGCTAGAGTGAAACTTTCACTTTCATTACTCCTAGGGTATCTACTCGTATTCTTATAGTACTACTCATTTACATTTCTATTTACGTTCTCTATTTTATTTACGTTATTTACATTTCTATTTTATTTACACTGTGTTATGCACTGTCACTTGAAGTAACTTATAAAACTATTTTCCATTGTTCACGTATATTTACATTCATTACTTTCACTTGCTGTTTACACATTATTTACACATTATTTACAATTCCACTTGCACTGTTTTACTCAATAGAAAGATCGTAGTCACTCTTTTATCAATTGTCAGCCCTTTACCTCTTTCCACACGAGGTTTAGTAGGGGGTAAAGGTCACAGGGCTCTTTGCATGGGGGTGAAAAAGTCCTTGAAGTCAGCAAGAAGAAACATACGTACCCTCACTTCGGAAGATGAGAGTAAACTGATAACGGAGGGCCGGGGTTGAGGCCTACTTAGGGGATATTCAGAGCTACCAATGTTAGCTCTTGAAACAGCTATGTCTAGCACTGAAATGATTGGCAGGATATCTAGACAATACATTATAAATTAGGTAGTTCCAGGTGAATGTAAATATCACTTAGGCTTCTCCCTTCCCTCCTTACATGTATATTTATTACGAAAATAGATTATACGGCATATTTCAAGGGGAAAAAAACAGCGAAAATTAGCGAACGAGTGCATGTGAGGTGTTGTCAGGTGATAATTAGCCAATTCCAGGTGTATGGCACTCTCACTTACCTTATTTCTTTCTTGTATATATTATTTGGTATAAGAATAGGACATAGGGCTTATTTCAATGGATTAAATCAGTGAAAAATTCCAGGGAAGATTTACTTAGCGTAGCACGGCCGGGCAGGCGAGAGGATAGGGTAATGGAGGGGGGTAGGGAGGGGAGTCAAGAACGGGGAGAAATGGCTAAATTGTCAACAATGGATGGGAGTACAGATGAGATTAGGAGTGCTGACTAGTGTTGGACATTGGCAGTACTGATAGATGATACAAGCCCCCACTTGGAAGCCCGGGTGAATTCAAAATAACACAGCATCACAAAAGCGACGCCCCGCGGTATGATCCCTTGCTCCCAAGTGTCACGAAAGTGACGCCCCGCGGTTAAGGGGTTAAGGTGATTGATGGCTATGCTGGTAGTGTGAAACAAGTAAAGAAATTTGCTAGTGGGAATCTTATCATAAGACTGTCAGCTCAGCCCAGGCTAGGGATTTAATTAAGTTGCACAAGCTCCAATGTTACAATGTCTAGCTGAAGATACGGCATTCCATGAATATCTGTAAGCGTATTATCACCTGCAGGGATCCCATGGCTGTACATGAACTGGCTCCGAAAGATGTAATAGACGCTTGGTTCATTACCAGATTCTCAAAGAACCACTGTTACCTTGAGTTTTGGCAATGATTCTCTCTTCATTGTTCTAAATGTCAAGTATATGGGCATCATAAAAAAGGCTTGTCGGGGTACTAACTCCATGTTTGGCAAGTGTGCAGCTTAGGTCATTCTGCTTACTACTGTACATCCGTGTCGATATGTTGCTTTCATAGCCAGGGTGCTCACCCCCTTCCTCAAGGGATTATCCCAGACGGATGGAGGAGAAGGATATCTGCACAGTAAATGCAACAGAGAGCATGTCTTACCAGCAAAGTGTGCTTTGTGAGCACAGTCAAGTGAGCGAGTGTTTGTACACATGCCTATCACTGAACAATGACTGAAGAATAATTGAGCTAAAATATTTACTTTCTCACGTTTCTGTCTCTCTTACGCTTTGTCTTTAGATGTACACATAACGAGGTGCCACAATATTTATCACACGCGCAATGTTCAATTCTCTGCTCCCGACTTGCTGTGTCAACAAACTGCATCGGTTAACCCATGGATTGTGAGCAACAGCTCAGAATTGCAGTGTCGCGTTACGAGCCACTTCACAGGTTGTGCCGTGCATCACCTCTAACTACTCCACCCCTACCATAAACTTACGCATGGTGCTGTGCAAAGAGGAAGAGAGATTTTTTTTTTTTTTTTTCACCAGATGATGCCCTGGATGTCTACCTTCAAGTTTATAATATACAAAAATAAAAAAAAATATTGGTTTTGTTTTTTTCATTTTTTCACTATTCCCCTACATAAACTTGCGCATGGCCCTACGCAAAGTTGGAGAGAGAGAGATTATTTTTTCCCCAGATGATGCCCTGAATGTTTATCTTCAAGTTTATAATAAACAAAAACTAAAAAAAAAAAAAATCTTCATTTTCTGCACACCACGGGGTGGAAAAAACAAAAATAAAAAATTGTAATTGTGCAATCCATGAGTTAATGTTTGGCTACTGACTGAATGATAAAACCCATAAATGGGGTTATTACCCTTGCTTATTTCACCCCTTAAACAGAGAAAACGTTCATGTAAAATTATGAGCATAATATTCGATATTTAAGTGTTACAGTGCATGCAAAAACAAATAGATTTGCAACAGGAAGTCTTTTAAATTCCGTTTCATAGAGGAGCATGTCAATTGAAGTCCTAGGTACATTCCCTTGCAAAAGCTGGAATGCCAAGGGATTTCTTTGGTCTTCTCGATAGCGTGGTCGGAGGTACTTATAGGGAGATAGGAAGGTCGGTTGAAGATCGTTGGAGCACTGCCAAAATAAAGTCATGAGACATAGTATGGCTCGAACCTGTCGCTGCTTATTACACAGTGTGTCATCGGCTAGAGTGAATAGGGAGCTCTCTCTCTCTCTCTCTCTCTCTCTCTCTCTCTCTCTCTCCCTCTTTGTGTATCAGCAAGGTGAGTTGGAGCACTCTTGGGTTACAGACTTTATTGTACAGTTATATCAAATTGTGATTTACAGCTTAACGTTGCGTAACGGCAAAGCCTCCTAGCTGACCCTCGTGTTATCAGTCCTTCTCTCCAACCCCTTCTGATCTGAAGGGAATCTCTCCAACATTATATGCAGCTTGGGGATGATGTGTTTATGTGATGTAGTGTCTGGTAGCTTTCCATTCACGTGGACTAACCGACTAGGGCTGGTTACTCAATGTGTTTGAATAAGTCATGACATTCTTGGTTGTCTGGACTAAATAGAGATTGTTTGAGATACATCATATGTTAAGAATTCTTTCTGGTCTGAGACAAGATTGTGGATATACATAATGTGGATTGACATTCCTAGTGAGAAGCTATGTATGTTTCCAGCAGACACTATGTCCTGTACATTGTGTTATGAGATACATACTAGGGCCTATGTAATGTCAACATATCGCTGTCATGCAGGGCTGTCGTACCAACTACAGTATAATAAATAGTCATAATATGTTAATGCATACTATATACACATTACATTAACTTGAAAGTACAGTGACATAATTGTGATAAAGTAGTGATTATAACTGTAGTCATTGTAGTAATATAATTGCAACATAATAAAACTGTACATGCATAACAGATATAAAATATAATAATAATATTAAAATAATACAATGACAGGTCTGCTGTAATCAATTATACAATAATATATGAGAGACTCATATTTTGTTATTATATATATATATATTTAGACTCATATTTTGTTATTATATATATATATATATATATATATATATATATATATATACCGTATATATGGAGCCTCTGTGGTACAGTGGTAGAGTGTGTGTTTCAAACACGGATGGGTCAGGGTTCGCGCCCCGCCAGGGTAATAAACTTTGGGAGTGTTCATCTGGCCACATACTGCATTGGCGGACACAAGGTGTGCTGTGGTTGAACCAGTGTCACTTACTGTAAAGTATGCTTGCACCCAGTGGGCTTGCGCGGGCCAATTACACTTGGTTCACAGACTACACACACATCCAAAGCCACTCCAACACTACAATTACACTTACAAGGACTTTTCACCCTACATACAATCTCTACCAGACAGCCTAAGCCACTTGGTAGAGATACATTGGCTGTATCGTCCCGATTTCGGTCGGGATAGGCAGGTCCTGCAGTGGATACTCAAACGGCTGATGATGATGATGATGATGATATATATATATATACAATATTTACCCAGTTTGTCTCACTTGTATGGAGCAGTTCTTAGACACTGATTCCAGGTTAGCAATCCTTGCTTGCACTCTGTGCATGGCCAAAAGTAATATACAGTAGCAAATATGGTGGACAAAATTACAAAGATGACTGGAACTAGGCTGTATACATAATATGGGTTGAACATAATTTTACTGTATTCTTCCCATGGTTATATTGTTTGATTTATTACTTGCATGCTTTCATACTTGGGTGAAGTCAACTTAATGTGTACACTTATATTTAAGTTCATCCTGTGTAATGACTGGAAGTACTTGTGTGTGTGATCGAGAATTGAATAATGGTTTTTAGTGGGCAAAGTGGGTAGTGTAGGTGTCTGAACTGCACAGTAATCTGGTGAGATGTTTAAACCAGTTGCTGATATATGGGCTGGAGGTGTGTCTGGGCAAGTCACAAAAACTGATGTATTTTGAGCGAAGTAGAAGAAAATTGTGAATGTCCAATGCATTGATGATGGATGAGTTTATTTGGAGTGAATGTGAGGTTGCAGTGATGAGGGATGTCTTGATCTTTTATGATAGCCATTTCACAAGGGACAGTCTCAGCTGGCTGAAACGTGAAGATGCACACAGGACAAAGATGAAATGCACGTAATGATCTATGACATTTGTGTTCAATTGTTGTTTCACTAGTGAAAGTGACAGCATCCTGTTTCTTGGAGACCATGATGACTTGTGTTTTGATGTTATGGTGATTATTGACTCATCTTTCCTAAAAGGAAAAGGGTATATTTGATAGACTGTAAAAAAATAATCTGTCATGTACGGTACATGAACTACTATTGATGTTGTTGTGAGTGTTGCTTCAAAATATGGATAATATAACATCAGATTACTTTCCTCAAACAAAGGTTTCAAACCATGCTTATGTATGCCTTATCTAATTATTTGGCGGAGATTTCGAAGGGGAAGTAAATTAATGATGATCCTTCCGTTACCAGCATCGGCAATTCCTTTTATGAAAGACTGATATTGAGCTCTAGTATTGTCTAACTGCAGTATTATTACGTCAGAGTGTTCCGTGATCACTGGGAGGTGTTGGAATAGTTAACTGTTTCCTTCTAGTGCATTAATTTACTTTCTCCACGATTCCTAGAGTTGATGCTTCTGCCTTCCTTAGGTTTTTTACAATCGTCAGCATTAACCCGAGACGTCCCGTCGATGTGTGGGTATGTTGCAACATTTTGCATTTGCCAGTCCCGTCGATGTACTGGTACGTTTTGCAATTGCAAGGTCCCTAATTTACATAATTTTCAATTTTCGTGAGTGATTTTTCGTACATATACACGGGACACCTTCCTCTATTCCTCTACAAGATGCCAAGCAGGGACAATGCCTTACACCACATAACCTCCCCCCTCCCGCATGCCATTGTCTTGGCAAGTCACCTGTTACCAGTGACCTGGCCAATAAAGACATTCAGGGCCAGAGTGATTCCCCAATCGATGACAATGTGGAGGACAAAGTTTACATAGCATTAGAGGAAGAAACAGTCAGAAATGATGATCAGGTAATGTGGCAAAAGAAGGTCAGGAATGGTGATGAGTTAGTGAGTGAAACAATGCTTATAATGCCTATAATACTGTTTGAAAACCAATATACTCTCATACTACATATAAATTCGTACCAAATAAATAAATAAATACTGTTTAGGAGTGGTGTGGAATAGTTATCCTCCCATAGAACTCGTTTTCTTTGCACCCAGCCCGATAGAAAACCCATTAAGGTAAGGAGGTACTCCTACCTGTATCAAGTATTTTAAACCTCAGGTGAGTGATTTCTCTATGAATTTTCGATGTTTCTCACCAAAAGCAGAGGTTTTAGCCAAAAAAAATTTTTTCCAAAAATGCTCAGGACTGGGGGGTGTCGGAGGTGCGAAAGTGGTCGGGATGTGACAGGTTAAGGTGTTCTGGGTATCAGCCAACTTATGTTGATATGAGACAATTTGTGTAATTTTGTTAAATTTGTTATTTATTTCCTCTAGATAATTCTCTGTAGCCAATCCAAAAATGTTGCCTATAATTGCTCCATCTAACTTGAACAAACCACATCTGTCACTTGTCTTTGTGATGTCGTTTCCTGCCCTAAGTGTGTTACTTCCACTGCACGATGACTCAATCTGAGTCATAATCCTTACAATCTGAAAAGTGACCAATGATGCAACATGACGCAGATTCCCTATAAATCTATCTATCTATCTATCTATAGCCCGACGCCCTAATCCCGCAAAGGGTGGCCGCAGACAAAACGCCTCCAAGTCGTTCTGTCACCCACCATTTGACTACCCTCCCCCCAACTCCCCCCCCTCATATACCTCTCAACTCCATCCCTCCACCTCATCCTCGGTCTACCTCTCCCTCTCCCTCCCTCCACCTCACCTACATACACCCTCTTAGTCAGTCTTTCATTCTCCATTCTCTTCACATGTCCAAACCACCTCAGTGTATTTCTCCTAATCTTCTCAACCACATCCACATCCACCCCACAGCGTTCCTTCACTTCTTCATTCGTCAACCTGTCCCTCCACTTCACTCCACATGCTCCTCTCAAGTAACTCATTTCCACTGCTCTCACTCTTGACTTGTTTCCCTCTTGCAAGGTCCATGCCTCGCTTCCATACGTCAGGGTAGGGATCACAATACTATCATGCAGTGACTTCTTAACTTCCATACTCACCTCCCTATTTCTCATCACTGCTTTCAGTGTACCAACAACCTTCCTTCCCTGCTGTACCCTTTCACGCACTTCATCCCCCAAAGTTCCATCCTTACTCATCACACTACCCAAGTACTTGAATGCACTCACATTCTCCATATCCTCACCATCCAACCTCACTGCACACTCTGTGACTTCATTCCTCTCAAACACCGTAACTTTACTTTTGTTTACATTAACTTTCAGATTCCTCCTCCTACACACTGTCCCAAATTCATTCACCAAACCTTGCAACTCCCATTCATCTTCACTCAACAGTACTGTATCATCAGCAAACAGCAACACCGGAAGCTTCCAAATCTCACCCTCATTCATTAGAGCCACCCCCACATCCACTACCCTACCCTGCACCTCCTTTACAACCCCATCCATGTATATATTAAACAGACATGGAGACATCACACAACCCTGTTTCAGTCCCACATTGAGATCAAAGAACTCACTCAGCTCACCATCCACTCGCACCGTAACCCTAGCTCCCTCATACATACTCTTCACAGCACTCAGCAATTTCCCCTCCACTCCATATATTCTTAATACTTTCCACATACCTTGCCTATCTATTCTGTCATAAGCTTTCTCCAAGTCCATGAAGGCAGCATACACTTTCCTTCCCTTTTCTAGATACTTCTCCACTAAACATCTTAGAACAAATATCTGATCTACACACCCTTTTCCCTTCCTAAATCCCCCTTGTTCTTCTCCATCTAGCTCCTCTGTCATATGCCTAACCCTATCAATGAGTATTCTACCATATATTTTACCAGTCACACTAAGTAGGCAAATACCCCTATGGTTACCACATACTTCTCTCTCTCCTTTTCCTTTGTATAAAGGAACAATTATACCTGATTTCCAGTCCTCTGGAACCCTTCCCTCTTCCCAAGCCAATCTACACAACTTCCATATCCACTCCACAACAATCTCACTCCCATACCTATGCATTTCACCACACACTCCATCAATTCCTGGGGCCTTTCCCAACTTAATATTCTTCATCGCTTCCACTACTTCCGCCCTAGTGATCTCTTCCTCCCTCCTCTCATCTTTTCTTCTCCCAGCCATTCCCCAACCACTTATACTCGCACTGCTCTCACTCTCCACATTCAACAAATCCTCAAAGTGCTCCTTCCATCTCCTCAGTTTCTCTCTCTTCTCCACCAACAATCTATTATTCCAATCTTTCACTCCCCTACTGTTTCTCCTTTCACACTGCCTTACTTTCTTTACCTCCTTCCAAAACAATTTCTTACTCTCCCTCCATTTCACACTCAGATTCCTCCCAAACTCCTCATCCACTTTCTTTTTACTCTCCTTCACCAGTCTCTTAACCTCCCTTCTCCCTATAAATGATCGTAGAAACTTTTCCTGTGGATGAATTTGCGTCAAATTTTCGTGAGTCAAAGGTGAGGGTGGCGAGGTTTGAGGGAAATACATGAAAACACCAGGGAGCTTATCAGAGGGGCAAGAGGCCTATTTTTAGCTCGGTGTCCTCCCGGCAGTCAGCCTAGTATGGTGTCTGAGCGTGTGGCCGGCCATCTTATTCCGCATTTTCTATTACCGCACCGTCCATAACTTATGTGTATTATAGTGATAGTGTGTTATATATAGTGCAGTGTGCTTGTGAAGAAGGTTTATAAGTGTTTATGTGTTTCTTATATATTTTCAGAGAAAGCCAAATTTGAAAAATCATAACCGATTTTTACCATACCCCTCCCATTTTACACTACAACTAAAATGTCTCGCAAGGGCTTATCAGAAAAGGAGTACATGAAATACTTGTTTAGTGCGAGTGAAAGTGAAGAAAGTACTGTAGTGAGAGTGAAGGTGATAGTGAATCTGGTGAGGAGGAGGAAAGGGAGGGCAAAATCGGCTCCCAAGGGAGGTGATAAGTGCAAAACCGCAGTCAAGGCTGCAGCGATTAGTACTACAGACAGTAGTAGCACCATCACTACCACCACTCCTTTCATCACTGCCACTACTCCTGTCACAACTGACACCACTGTCATCACTGCCACAACACCTACCACCACTGGTATAACCCCCTACCACCAATGGTGTCATGCCTGCCACCACTGGAACCTCCCTGACCATGGAGACTGAGCCGTATTATCGCACCTCTCTTTCACCCCCACACCGCAAACACTGACCTCTTTCCCCCCACAGTCATCCTACACTCTCACAACACTCCAACCTGCCCGCATCTCACCACCCATCCAAGATATTTCCATATCATCTTCCCCTGCAAAATCAGCAAAGTCACTGTCCCCTTCAGACTTCATTCCCCCTGAATATAAACCATCAGCAGCAGCAGCACCACCAGCACCACCACAACCATCTTCACCATAACCATCTTCACCACAACCATCACCACAACAATCACCACCACAACCATCGTCATCACAACCATCACCATAACCATTTCCATCATTTGGATCACCTGAACCTTCATCCACCCACCTATCACCAACACAATCATCATCAACATCTCCCTCCACACACACACACACACACACACACGGACACACACACACAGACACACACACTGTTATGTGTGCAAGAATGTCTATATATATTTTTGTGTATATATCGTGTATATTATACGAGTGTGTATTTGCGTGCCTGTCGCCAAGCGAGGTGTGTGTGTGTGTCGATGCTATGTACATTAGCATCCACGCACATGCACTGGGTATCATGTTGTTGCTTGTCAGTATGCACATATTCATAAAATCTTACTTAATTCTGTTTGCTTTCTTGACACCGGTGTAACTAAAATTGTTTGTAATATCAGTGACTTCTGGTGGAGCTTAAATTGGCAACATAGAGATTTGTATTCACCAGCAATATATATAATGTTTGGAGTATGGGGAAGAGATTAATTTGCTTAACTCTATTCTGTATATTTCTTGTCTGGAGTTCAGTTGCGTGTTGATGTCGGCACATGGGAAGAGAGGTGTTTTTGTGGGATTGGCGTCGACAGACGGAGTGTTTGGACTGGAGATCAGAGAGGGAGGAGAAGCAGTATTTTGTGTGTTGTATGTATTTCTGAACATCTTTTCACTTTGTATCAGCATCCAATTCCAAGTATTATTGTTATATGTTTTTATTATTTTGTGGCTTTTATAGAATTCTGTTTAGTTATCTCTTTTTGTATGAATTTATTTCTTTAGTCTGGCAAGTTTGTTCCCAGACTTTAGTGTGATTATTCAGGGTGTTATCAGATGGTTTGTTGTTTTTCTCATTCTTTTATGTTTTACGTCATTGTAAATTTTGTTAAAGGCAACTAAAAGGGTTGGCGGAGGGTTAGTGCCCCTCCCCAGAAAAAAAAAGACAAACAATAAGCCTCGGACAAGGACTGACCAAAAGATGACGACCAAGGACCGGACAAAGGACATGGTAATCGGAACATGGAACGTAAGGGGAGCGAATGATGAGGTGAAAGAGAGAGAGATTGTCCACGTGCTTGAGGTTGCGAAAGTTGATGTATGCGGAATAACTGAAACGAAATGGAGAGGTGAGAGGGTGAGAGAATGGGAATATGGATGAGGTATATGTGAAGGAGTAGGTGAGAATGAGAGGGCAAAAGAAGGAGTATGTATAGTTGAGAGTAAAAGATGGAAGAAGAAATTAAGAGAGTATGGATCAGTTGGGTCAAGGATTGTGTGGGTAAGATTGAAAGTTGGAATACAAATGTGGGCGATTGTGTGTGTGTATGCGCCAACGCAAGATCGTGCAAGCAGAGTGAGAGAAGAGTTCTGGACAAATGTGGAAGTGTGCATGGAAAAGTTTGGAAGGAATGAGAGAGTGTTTTTGATCGGTGATATGAATGGTAAAGTAGGGAATGTGAAGGTGGATGGAATAGTTGGTGAGTGGGGTGTGCCTGCTGAGATAGATGAGAATGGCAGTGCGTTAGTGGACATTTGTGCTGGGAGAGGGTTGGTGATAGCCAATACCCTCTTCAGGCACAAAATGATCCACAGGGATACATGGCGAATGATGAGAAGGGTGGGTGGTGAGCTGAATGAAAGGAAGGCAGTGATTGATTATGTGTGTGTGGATGAAAGGATGCTAAAATGTGTAATGGATGCAAGAGCTTATAGAGGTTGGGGAAGTGGACTTTCTGACCACTACTTGGTGGTGGCCAGAATCAAGACCCAAATAAGATGGAGTAATAGGAGAAGGGAAGGACGGGAAGAAGGAGTATTTGTAAGAAGAGTGGAAAGGTTACAAGAGGATGAGAAAAAGGCAGAGTATAAGAGAGAAGTGGAGGAACGATTGGGCAAATATGAATTGGAGCAGATGGGGGACGTGGAAGGTGTGTGCAGGATATTTACAGAAGAAATATGTGCAGCATGTGATGTTGTGTGTGGAAGGAAGAGAAGACGGAGGGGTGTGCAAGGAACAGCGTGGTGGAATGAAGAGGTGAGACAGGCTGTGGCACAAAAGAAGAAAGCATACAATGAATGGATGAGAAATAGGGGCGTGGAAGAAGTTGAGTGGTGGAAGAGAGAGTTATATGTAGAAAGAAAGAGAGAGGTGAAAAGATTAGTAAGAGAGAGTAAGATGCGAGCAGATGAGGAATTTGGAAGGAACTCGAGTGTAAAATGGAGAGCCTGTAAGAAAATGTTCTGGAAAGAGGTGAAAAGAGTAAGACAGGGTGGAAGTGAAGTTAGCAGGGAGTGAGAGATAAAAATGGTAGATTACTAGTGGAGAAGGGAGAAAAAGTGAGCAGATGGAGAGAACACTTTAAGGAATTGTTGAACATACAGGATGGAAGTAATGCGAGTATAAGTGGCTGGGGAATGGCTGGGAGAAGGAGGGAGGTGAGAAGACATAAAGAAGTCAGTAGGTTAGAAGTTGTGGAAACAGTAAAGAAAGTTAAATTGGGGAAAGCCCCAGGAATTGATGGAGTGTGTTGTGAAATGCTGAAGTATGGGGGAGAGATAGTAGTAGAATGGATATGGAAAACGTGCAGATTGGCCTGGGAGGAAGGTAGAGTCCCGGAGGATTGGAAGTCAGGTATAATTATTCCCTTGTACAAAGGAAAAGGGGAAAAAGAAGTGTGTGGTAATCATAGGGGCATTTGTCTTCTTAGTATAATAGGAAAAGTGTATGGTAGGATACTTATTGACAGAGTTAGAGAAAGGACAGAAGAATTAATTGGAGAAGAACAAGGAGGCTTTAGGAAGGGAAGAGGTTGTGTAGATCAGATATTCGTTCTTAGATCTTTAGTGGAAAAGTTTCTAGAGAAGGGAAAGAAGTTGTATGTGGCTTTCATGGATTTGGAGAAAGCATATGACAGGGTGGATAGACAAGGATTGTGGAAAGTATTAAGAATATATGGAGTAGATGGGAAGTTGTTGAATGCTGTGTAGAGTATGTATGATGGTGCTAAGGCTGCAGTGCGTATGGATAGTGAACTGAGTAATTTTTCTCTTTGAAGGTTGGGTTGAAACAGGGATGTGTCAGTCTCCATGGTTGTTCAATCTGTACATGGATGGGGTAATGAAAGATTTACAAGGTAAGGTAGTGGATGTTGGAGTGGCCCTGGTGAGAGAGGGTAGTGTTTGGAAACTCCCTGTACTGTTGTTTGCATATGATACTGTGTTGTTGAGTGAAGATGAAGGAGAGCTGCAAAGCTTGGTGGATGAGTTTGGGAGAGTGTGTAAGAAACGGAATCTAAAGGTGAACGTAGGGAAGAGTAAAGTGATGATTTTTGAGAGAAGTGAAGTCAGTGAATGTACAGCGAGGTTGGATGGTGAGGAATTGGAAAATGTGAGTACGTTTAAGTACTTGGGTAGTGTGATGAGTAAGGATGGAGGTTTGGAAGGTGAAGTGCTTGAAAGGGTACAGCAGGGAGGAGAGGTTGCTGGTTCCTTGAAAACAGTGATAACAAGCAGGGAAGTGAGCATGGAAGTGAAAAAGTTACTACATGACAGTATTGTATTACCAACTCTAACGTGTGGAAGTGAAGCTTAGACGTTGCTGGAAGGACACAAGAGTGAGAGCAGTGGAAATGAGTTATTTAAGAGGAGCCTGTGGAGTCACATGGAGAGACAGGCTGACAAATGAGGATATAAAGGAGCGTTGTGGTGTGGATGTGGATGTGATAGGAAGCGTTAGGAGGAATACACTGAGGTGGTTTGGCCATGTGGAGAGGATGGAGGGTGAAAGACTGACGAAGAGAGTGTATGTGAGTGAGGTGGAGGGGGGAAGAGGGAGGGGGAGGCCGAGGATGAGATGGAGGGATGGGGTGGAGAGGAATATGGGAGAAGGGGGTGTATGTTGGGAGCGGGGCAGTGAAATGACGGGGGACAGGGCGACGTGGAGGAGATATGTTTGTGGCCACCCCGAACGGGATTGAGGCGTCTGGCAATAGATAGATAGATGTATTATATTAGATATCTCCAATGTGTTTATTTTGCCCTAGCTAACGTCAGCTAATTTTACTTACTTTCAGACCTGTATTGCGGGATTGGAGTTAGTGTTTGTTTTATTGTTTTTCATCACTTACTTATTTGATCATATCCCTTTTCACTCAGATTTTTTTTCTCAGTTTTCTTATGCAGTCAGATTTAGTTATCTTGTGTTGCCTACTCCCATCTCGATATGCACACACACACACACACACACACACACACATCTGATAGATCAGAGCAGTGATATTGAGGAGAAGATAACGCAGGTGAATGAAGCTGTGCAAAGCTACAAAAATGATGTGGAAACCACGTATGCTGAAATGGTGAAAGTAAAGAAAGACTTAGAAACAAGGGTGGAAGAAAAAAGCATTAAAAAGGAAGTGAAAAGAATAATCCAAAACAATCCTAAGTTAGTCAGAGATTCAGTAGATATTAACAAATGTGTAGTAATCACTGGTATAGAAGAGGAAGAAGTAAAAAACAAGATCTCAAGAGACAAAAAGGAGATGGCAAATGTAATGGGTATATTGAAAGAAGTATCAGAGGAAATCTGTAGTAAAGACACAGAGGAACCAAAAGGTTAGGGAAATACGAGAGAAGTAAGTCAAGACCCCTATAGGTAACCTTCCAGAGTGTAAACACCGTGGAGGAGATACTAAAAAATGCAAAGAATCTTATGGAAAAAGAGGAGTTCAAAAATGTATGGATAAAAAGATGCCTAACACAAGAGGATCTGGAATTACTGAAAGAGAAGAGGGAGGAAGCAAAAACAAAAAATGAGGGAAGATCAGAGGAGGAGAAGAACACATTTTTTGGATTGCAGGTACGAAAGTGGTACATAAACAGGAGGGAATAAAAAGGAGGAAGGTAGTAGAACCAAATCATGACAAGTATATAAACAAGATGATTAAGTTGATGTACTCAAATGTGGATGGAATGGTATCTAAATTATTAGAGATGAATGATTATGTCAGAGAAAATGAACCACATATAATATGCCTAACTGAAACAAAATTAACACCAAGGATATCGAATGACATCCTAAACTTAGAGGAATATAATATATGGAGAAGAGATAGGAACTTTAAAAAAGGAGGAGGAATTATAATATTAACTAAGAAAAATCTAAAAGTCAAAGAAATAGAATTAGATATACCCTCACAAGTAGAACTGATTGCAGTAGAGATAAATACATCTGAAGGGAAAGTAATTGTAGCCAATTTGTACATGCCACCCAGATCAAACACATGGGAAAGAGACGAATATGAGGACCTGGCGGAGAGTACAATTCAGAGTTTAAGAGCATTACTACATAAAATGGAAGAGAAATCGAAAAGAATTGTACTAACTGGTGATTTTAATACAAACATAAATTGGAATACTCTAGATTTAATAAGCCAAGAAAGATGTTGGGACCAAAAGCTCCTGGATCTTGTGCAAGAGTTTTTCCTAACGCAACATATAAGGGAAACCACCAGAAAAAGAGGACTCGATGTACCCTCAATGCTAGATCTCATATTTACTAGGCAAGAAAACGATATTGACAATTTAATATATCACCCTCCATTCGGGAAAAGAGACCATGCAGTACTAAATTGCAACTTCAGGATTGCATATGATATAGATAACAGCAATGAAAGTTACAAAAAGAGCCTAAACTATAAAAAGGGAAAGTATCATGACCTAAAGAAGTACTTCTTAGAAATTGCTTGGGAAAAGGAGCTTAGAGGACAAGATTTAAATGCTATATATAAAAAATTCTGTGAACTTTATGAAATAGGAGTCCAGAAGTACATCCCACAGCACAAAGAAGCAGAACGGAAAATAAAGAAATGGTTCAATACAGAATGTACAAAATTAAAAGAAAAAAGAGATTTGTTGTGGAATAGGTACAGAAGACACAATAGTGAAAGAGCATATAATAATTACAAACAGGCAAGAAACGATTATATAAGAGTAAGGAGGGAAGCACAAAAACAGTTTGAGGAGGATATCATAAATAAAAGTAGTGATCAACCAAAGCTATTTTACAGCTACATCAGAAGCAAAACCGAAGTAAAAGATAAAATACAATCCATTACGGACGATGGAATCACCTATACACAAGAGAAGGATATTTGTGAAGCACTAAACAAGAAGTTCCAATCAGTTTTTACAGAGGAATATAATTTTGAGAGGGATTATGTGGAACATACATGCCCACACATACTACCAGATATACAAACATCAGAAAAAGAAATACAGGAGGAGCTAAGTAAATTAGACAGAGGAAAAGCAAATGGTCCTGATGAAATTTCATGTTGGGTGCTATGTGAATGTGCAAAGGAGTTAAATAAACCATTATTTTTAATTTTCAAGAAATCCTTGAGTCAAGGTAAACTACCTGATATTTGGAAGAAATCAAACATTGTTCCCTTATTCAAGAAAGGGAATAGACAAAATCCTCTTAACTACCGACCAGTATCACTAACCAGTGTTGTAAGCAAGGTATTAGAAAAGCTTATAAGAAAAGCTTGGGTAAATCATCTAGAAGAACACAATATGATAACAGAAAGACAGTTTGGTTTCAGAAAAGGAAAATCATGTGTTACTAATCTGTTGAGCTACTATGACAGAGTAACAGACACATTACAGGAAAGAGAAGGATTGGTGGACAGTATCTATTTAGATTTCAAGAAAGCATTTGACACAGTACCACACCAAAGACTTTTATGGAAACTGTACCATCAAGGAGGAATTCGAGGCAAACTGTATTGTTGGATGCAAGATATTCTCATGAAAAGAAAAATGAGAACAGTACTAAGGGGAAATTACTCATCATGGAAAGAAGTGACTAGTGGAGTACCACAGGGCTCAGTGCTGGCACCAACCATGTTTTTAGTGTATATAAATGATATAGACAGTAACACTGGAAATGAAAACTTTCTAAATATGTTTGCAGATGATGCAAAAATACAAAGGAGAATTACTAACATAGACTCTTGTAAAGAGCTACAAGAAGAATTAAATAAACTTCATGAATGGAGTAATACATGGCAAATGGAATTCAATGTGGACAAGTGTCATGTAATCAAGTTTGGTAAAAGTGGAAAAAGACCTGACTGGGATTATATGTTAGGAAATAAAACCCTACACACATCAGAAAGAGAGAAGGACCTAGGTGTGATTGTCAATAACAGACTATCTCCGGCTGACCACATCAGTGAGAAGGTACGGAACATGTATACACTGCTTGCCAATATGAGAATAACGTTTACATACATAAATGAAGACATGCTAAGAAAGATAATAACATCATTCATCAGACCAACCCTGGAGTATGCATCAGTAGTCTGGAGTCCTCATCTCAAAAAACACATAGACAAGATTAAAAAAGTTCAAAGGGCCGCTACAAGATGGGTACCATGCTAATGGGATCTAAGCTATGAAGAAAGACTAAACTGAATCTACCAACACTACAGGAGAGAAGCAAAAGAGGTGACATGATTATGCTATATAGATGCATATCAGGGAAGGAGAAAATAGACATAAATGATTACTTAACGTATGGGGAAGCATCAGCAAGAGGACACTGCAAAAAACTGCATAAAAAGAGAGGTGATAAAGATGGAAGGAGATTTAGTTTCCCAAATAGAGCAATTGATCAGTGGAATGCACTATCGAATGAAAAAGTGTGTGCCAAAACAATTCAGAAATTTAAGGATATGTACGAAAAATATGGTTTAAGACACGGGACAGTACGAGCTTGACTCATTCCTGTAAAGATACAATTAGGTAAGAACAATTAGGTAAGAACACACACGCAGACTGTGATCGTACCTGTCCTCCTCTCTGCAACTCCATCTCCTCTCAAGAAACACTACAACACTACTAGAGGACGTGAGTAACCAGCTGATTTGTCTAGTTTTTATGCTATTGTATTGTATAGACTGTGTGTTTACTATATATTTCTCATAGGGAAAATGTGGTGCATTTCATTGCTTTTCTCTCAGTCATTTTATTCGTAAAGTATAGATCGAATAAAAAATCTGAAGAAAGCATGATCAAGCTGATGATTTCTTGTGCATACGTTTGTAAAGCAAAGTAACCTATGTGTGCAGTTAATTATTTGGGGGAAAGTTACGAAAGATGAACATATCCAGCCTGTGGGCCGGAGCGTAGGTGCTGTCACAGCGCACAACCCATCGTAACTTTTCAAAATTCATTTTCTCAGTAACAATAAGGGTTATAACACTGTGAATCATATCATGGGTTTCCTTATCCTTTGGGCTTACAAACTGGATAGAATTTACACATACAGTATACTTGTTACACCACAAATAACATACGAAATAATAAACAAATCAGACGTTTTTTGGTGATTTTCCAAGTTTTTTTTTCGAATTACTTGAAAATTATTGGACGTATCAACTCGAAACCCGACTCATTTGAAAGATCGTGAAATTCTGTGTATATACATGCCCCTTGCAACTGTGCATCACGGGAAAAAAATTTCACAGTGATGTTGGGAAGTTATGAAAAGCTAGTTTTCACTTAAATAAGCTTTATTCTTACTTCATTTTTGTACATTTATTCATCTGTTTTATGTTTTTTTTTCTTATCTGATAGCATAAACATCAGCAAAGATGATGGGATGCGATTTATAACAATATAAGCATTTTCCGAGGGTAAATGTGGCCATAGAATTTTTTTCCTTTCCGTGTGGCCGGAGAAAGCCTGAACGAGGTTTTGGTTCTGTGTGGGGAACCAAAATTTATTGGAAACTTATGGTGCGCGAGAGTTAATTAATTCAGTTACTTCCTGTGTGGGGTGGCCATGTGAGGAAGGGCGTGATATTATCGTTTCCAGAGTTCTAAGTGGTCCTGATATTATCTGTAACATTACTGGTAGGTATTGCAGTACGTCCAAACTAATTTTGGTACTCATTATGTCCTGTACAATTGCCATTCAGGTTCTTGGGACGATCAGGCACCCTTGTCTGATTACATGTTCAGGGTGTAAATGAAGTGATCCTCTTGATATCAAAAGGAATATGATCCATGAAATAATTCGCCTAATCTTCACCTGTCGAAAGAACAACTGTATTAAATATCTAATCCACTACTGTTAGCAAGTTATGCTAAGAGTGATGATAGTGATGATGAATAATACAGATATCTTGGCCTGTTTAATCTTATTATCTATAAAAGGAGTCTAAATCGATTCCTGAGTCATGTAAATGCCTTGTTATGGTAAGAGCTGTATTGGTTGCACCTATATTTGTCTGTTTGGTTTGCGACCGCAATTTATTCTGATATGTGTTAACTGCTTCTGGTTTATTTCCACCGTGTGTACTAGGCTTTTCATCCGTGTCCGGTGTTTTATAGTTGCAAGCTAAGTTTCTTGAGATCTTTTTTGAGTGATCAATATGTATTTCTTTTTCTTCGTCACTCGATAGTGACTTAATCACTACCTTATTGGCTTTTCTCTTAATTACTCTGTATGGGCCTTCAAATTTCGGTGACAGTTTACTGTCTCTAGTGTGAATGATGCCATAGACAATATCACCTATGCTGATGTTTTATTCTGTTGCCTTCTTATTAAATGATTCTGTCATTTCTTCCTTGAACATCATTAAATGTTTCTTTACCTTTGTATTTCTTGAAATTCCCATAAGCGAAGTGTAGGATAATCGTCATAATTATATACAGGAAATTGTTTGCCTTGTAATGTCTCGTAAGGGAGACGTTTGCCTGCCCCGTAGGCTATATGATGAAGTGAGGTGTATTTCCTGTGGATTTGTTAATTGCACAATTAATTGATGATTCAACTCTGGGGATCCAGTCATCCCAGTTTGCATAATTTTCATTGAGAATGTGCTGTTGTACATCTAATATTATTTTATTCTGCCTCTCCACCAATCCTTTGGAAGCTGAATGGTAAGCCAAGACATTAACCTTCTTTATACTTTATTGTTTACATATTTCTTGCAAAATTTTAGAGTTAAATTCACCATCATTGTCACGTATTAGCACCTTTGGTGTGGTGAACCTGCAGATAACACTATCAATGAATACCGCGCGACTGTTTTTGCTGTTTTATCCTTGACTGGAACCAAGATCACATATCGTGAGAAATGATCAGTAGCAACAAAAAGATATTGTGATTGGTATTTATGGGTAATTTAAGTAAATCAACTGCAACAATGTCCCGTGGTTGGTTAGATACAGGATATTTCCCTATAGGTGCAGTTGATAACGTGTAACCTTTGTGTCTTGCACATGACTCACATCGGTCTATGTGATTATAATTATATATCTTTGCGTAACATTGGTCAGTAATGTGACATCCGGGCCTGCCTGACTGTCCTGTCCTTGCCAGCATGCCCTGCATGTGGACTATCATGTATTACCCTTAAAATGTGAGGTATCATTGTACTAGGAATGACTGACTGCTTAATATTTTTTCTTTGATTTGGTTGTCCTGGATTTACTCTGCATAAGACATTGTTTACCATTGTAATTTGTTCAAGTGGTACATGTAACTTGGGTGATGGTATATCATCGCCTGACTTGAGATTATATATTTCTTTAGACCATACTGGGTCCTGTCTCTGTGCCTGTGAGATTTCTTGATTTGTTGGAATCATTTCACCATTATTGGGGAGTGATTCACGTGGACTTATTGTAGTGTTACTGGCTGACGGATTTTGCGATAAGGCATCTGCTGCCATATTTACTTTACCTTTTATATAGTGAATTTTTACATTGTAATTCTGGATTTTACATTTCCATCGGGCTGTTCTCCCAGAGAGGATTTTTTTTTTTTTTAAACATGCTCACGAGAGGCTTGTGGTCTGTGTATAGGTGAATTTCGTATACATACACAAGGTCACAAAATTTCTGTAGAGGAAAGATTACTACTAGGGCTTCTAAGTCTGTTGTACAGTAATTTTTCTCTGCTCCTTTTATTTGTCTACTATACCTCGTTTATCCTCTTGCATCAATACAGCACCTACACCTTTGAGGGGAGCATCTGTGCAAATTATGAATGGTTTTGTGAAATTACATTAGGCCAAGCAAGGTGCACATGTAAGTTCATCTTTTAATTCATTAAATGCTATTTTTTGTTCCTCTCCCCACTGAAATACCGTTTTTTTTTTTTTATTCAGTAGGTGAAATAATGATTCTGCTATGTGAGAGAATTGTAGTATAAAGGCTCTGTAGTACCTGGCAAACCCTAAAAACTGTCTCACTTCATCCACATTTGTGGCTTCAGGGAAATCCCTTACTGCTTGTGTTTTATCCTCAGAGGTGTGGACTTCCTCTGCGTCTAGTCAGTGGCCTAAGAATTTTATTTCCTTAACCCCTTAATCGCGGGCTAGTTTTGCTTTGACTTGCGGCTCCCGCGGGCATATTTGCGCTCCGACAGACTCTCTAAAAATATTTGCCAAAAATCAGTTATTAGTCCTAGAATATTATAATCTCATATGCTTATGGCACATACTTTCAGCTTTCTCCTGGGGTGTTTGTTGAGCCTTCGTCGATTACCGTAGGACTTGTGGAGACCTCTGAAGTTGGGTAACGTAGTCTTCACTTTACACTTCCCGACAACCCGTAATATGATTACCACAGCCTGATATTATCACTAGAAACACTATTAGATGATTCTCAAATAGTTCGGAATCCATACTCAAAAAAAAAAAAAAAAACTGTGAAAGCAATGAAAATTACGAGCGCGTATATGACCTTCCCACTTGCGATCGTTCGCTGCTGGTGTTCTGTCATTTATTATTCATAAAAACACTCACAGTTTATATTCCTGTTACTATATAACACTTATATATATCTACAGTCTTTATCCATAAGTTTCCTTCAGTAATAGTAGTTTATTGTCACTGTAGGCATTCAATTTCTCTTTCAGTAAAATACGTAGCATTCACTTTCTCGTCCTGTGTACTAGCGTTGAGAGTGAATGTCACTTTCACCTTCACTCTCATAACTCATAGTATTCATACATGCTAGAGTGAAACTTTCACTTTCATTACTCCCAGTATATATACTCATATTCTAATAATACTACTCATTTACATTTCTATTTACGTTCTCTATTTTATTTACATTATTTATATTTCTATTTTATTTACACTGTGTTAGGCACTGTCACTTGCAGTAACTTATAAAAGTATTTTCCACTGTTCACTTATATTTACATTCGTTGCTTTCACTTGCTGTTTACACATTATTTACACATTATTTACATTTCCACTTGCACTGCTTTACTCACCAGAAAGATCGTAGTCACTCTCTATCAATTGTCAGCCTTTTACCTCTTTCCACACGAGGTTTAGTAGGGGGTAGAGGTCACAGGTCCCTATGCATGGGGCTAAAAAGCGGAGGAATTTAGCAGGCGCGAATCCGACGTACTTTCGCCATGAAAGACGACAGTAAACCGATACTAGTGGCCTCCCAGGCTGCCTAGGGAGAGTGCAATACTGCCAACGTCAGCCTTGTGAGAGCTGCTAATATATAGCTATGAAATGATTGGCAGGAAATCTAGACAATACATAATAAATTAGGTAGTTCCAGGTGAATGTAAATATCACTTAGGCTTCTCCCTTCCCTCCTTATATATATTTTTATTACGAGAATAGATTATACAGCATATTTCAAGGGGAAATAAAGAGCGAAAATTATCGAACGAGTGCACGTAAGGTGTTGTCAGGTGATAATTAGCCAGTTCCAGGTGTATGGCGCAATCACTTACCTTATTTCTTTTTTGTATATATTATTTGGTATAAGAATAGGGCATAGGGCTTATTTCAATGGATGAAATCAGTGGAAAATTCCAGGGAAGATTTACTTAGCGTAGAATACAGTGTGGTGGCCTGCAATAAATGGTAGTTCCAGGTGAATGTAAATATCACTTAGGCTTCTCCCTTCCTTTCTTATATAAATTTTTATTACGAGAATAGATTATACGGCATATTTCAAGGGGAAGTAAACAGTGAAAATTAGCGAACGAGTGCACGTGAGGTGTTGTCAGGTGATAATTAGCTAATTCCGGGTATATGGCACTCTCACTTACCTTATTTCTTTTCTGTATATATTATTTGGTATAAGAATAGGGCATAGGGCTTATTTCAATGGATGAAATCAGTGGAAAATTCCAGGGAAGATTTACTTAGCATATCATGGCCAGGCAGGCGAGAGGAGAGGGTAATGGAGGGGAGGTAGGGAGGGGAGTCAAGAACAGGGAGAAATAGCTAAATTGTCAACAATGGATGAGAGTACAGATGAGATTAGGAGTGCTGACTAGTGTTGGACATTGGCAGTACTGATAGTTGATACAAGCCACCACTTGAAAGCCCAGGCGAATTCAAAATAACACAGAATCACAAAAGTGACGCCCCACGGTATGATCCCTTGCTCCCAAGCGTCACGAAAGTGACGTCCCGCGGTTAAGGGGTTAAAGCAAAATTTACATTTAGACAGCTTAATTTTTAAACCTGCATTGGCTTACTTGTGTAGGAGCTGGACTAATTTCTGCAGATGTTCGTCTATTGTGTGTGCTGCAATTATGATGTCGCCTAAGTAGACAAATATACTATCACCTAATATTCCAGCCCAAACACTATTCATTAATTGTCAGAATGTGCCTGGAGCTGTCCTTAACCCCTAACCACATATGTATGGATGTCACGATTCAGGGTCCGGAGTGCCGCCTGCTGACGTGATATACTGCACTCACCTTCCCGCTACCCTTTGAACTCGCAACCATTTTCTATGATACCCACAGGATAGGTAGGACCCACAGGTACCCTGCGGATGCACGGTTCAGTCTGTATACGACAGTGCTTGTGTGAGGAGCCAATCTTCTTTGTCATAGTCTGATTCCGTAACACCGTGTGAAGTGCTGATAGCCTCATCGATCCCCGCAAATTTTCTGTCCTTAGTGCCGAGGAAAGGGCTCAGCGACTGAGCAGGTGTGTGGGAAATTGTAAATAGTATACAGGTATGCACAAGTGCGTTTTTTATTTCATACATAAGTGAAATGTAGAATATTATAAGTTATATCTAGTAAGTGTAATGAAATAAGTGTTTCATAATACGTTTTACAAGTGCATTGCAATAAGTGTTACTGTTTATGGTTATTTGTGAAACAGTGATTGGAAATACCTTCAGTAACCCTCTCTAGTACAACAAGAAAAAAAAAAGTGCATGGGAGAGTAAGAAAATGACCTGGTTGGCTGTAACTAAATTTTTTCCCTCGTTAATTAGAAAATAATGTTGAATCTGTGAGCATTAATGTACTGTATTTGTGATGTGAAATACAAAAAATGTAAGTTGTGTATAACATTAGTAATATTTTCACGTTGTCCCTGATTAGTAGAAATTTGTCAATTTCTGTACAAGTAATTACCTCATACTCAACTATACTGCATGAAACAGCCAGAGGAGTTACTTCTCAATGTGTAATTACCCATAATTGTGATGCCAAGTGCTATTATAAGTGCCGTAGTGGAGGGAAATTATTATAACCGACATAAAAAGTGAGTACTAAAAATAAAGAGCTGTTCTTTTCCCATAGACCTACATTTACAGGGCATAGTGACGCTATGAAACGGGCGGAATACACTATGGGAAGCCACATGGAAGGGGTGATGACTCATCCTTATGACGGTGAGTGAAGAAAAGCAGAAAAAATGATTGGAATATTCTGAGAGGCTTGGCAGTGTTACAATCACTACTCTGGTCAGTGCTACCAATGCTAGCCAATGAGTCCGAGGCTACTGGCAGTGGTGTGCAACTGGATATGCCCGTCAAAACACGGAAAACCCAGTCACTTTTAACTTATCCATACTCATCAACGGGACCACCTGGAGACCTCGGGTTACTTTAATTTGGAAGAGGAAGAGTTGGTGAGTCTTATATACTACTTAATTTTTTCTTTAGCTATAATAGTTTGGCATATATTAGGGTTTGAAATTAAGGCATTTGTCAAAATCTCAGAAATCCCCTATAAGGAGGAATGGGTGATGGTCAGAAACCCCGGTGGCTATCCCATTGGCATTCTCTTACATTGATAATGCTCACTGTCTGTAGAGTAAACAGTGTATTTGTGGGATTCTGTATCTAGGCCTATCTGATAATAGCCACTTAATAAATCGATTGTTTCTAGTCCAGTGTTGTGCAGAACATCACTTAACAGTGGCATGGGAAAATGGTTGGGAATGGTTTCCTGATTAAGTTTGTGATAATCAACAACTGCCCGCATTTCCTCATTTTGTTTAGGTACAAAGAAGAGTGGTGCATTCCATGGGCACACTGAATGTTCAGTGACGTCCAGACTTAACATTTCATCCACATTCTGCTTTGCCAGTGCATGTTGTGAGTGTGCAACTCTGTACACTGGCACACAGATTGGTTGTGTATCCTGTTTTACGTTAATATGGTGTTGGATTGGATTTGTACATCCTAAGTTTTCACCAGGTATAGCGACAGCCAGTCGATGTTTCTGTAGCACATCTAATGAATCATTTTCCACATCAGAATTCTCTGAGCAAACCAAATGCTCCTTTATGCACTCTGTATGACGAGTTTACTCTGCTCTACGCTCCCACTACTGTCACTTAGCGTATAGGAGCTGGCAAATCACCAACCTACAAATACAGGTTCCTTCACATCTCCATTCATAGTGTTAGCTAAAATGACATTAGTCTCACCCTTGTCATTAACCCAACATAGGTCACCTTCTGTCAAAAGGCCATTTATTCTGATAGTCTCTTCTAATGCATTGACATTAGAATTTCTCAAGTTACTCTTAATCGTAACTTCCATGAATGATTGTGGTGGTAAATTTTGTCACGGGGTGATGTGAATTTAAGATTTAAAGAATGCTTAAAATACTTAGATGTTGCTTGAAATATAGACAAGGAATTGACTTGTGAAAATCAAACAGTAAATTTTACTTTATGCCTGCTTACTTCGCCAATTCTCTAAGGACGAGAATTTATAAACTTTCTCAACAATACACAGCAGAGACTAATTACTCATGCGTGCTGTTTGTTAGTACTGTTAGCCTCTTGAGAGAGTGACTCCACCCCTGACAATCAATAACTAATGCTATTAATGATAAACAGGTTCTTGCCGGTGCATTAACTCCTGGCTGGCACAACGGATTTAAGCTTGATACAAAAGTACTGGTCCAAGTACCAGTTATGAATAATGTAAAGCGTTTGTGCAAACTAGGAGCGACAACTAAAATGAGCTAAATGTGGAGAAATAAAACACGAGTTTAACTACATTAAGCTCAAAGAAAAAGAACTGTAAATTTATTAATTGCAATGAAATACATTTACGTTACATGAGTCTCAAAATGAATTCAAAATAACAAGGAGAATACACTCACTCGCTCTTTCAAAACCTAAACAGTTAAACCTGGGAAAATGAAAAAAAATACTGGTCAATGGAGGGGAGTTAAGCAGAATGAACTGGGCACCGGTGCAGGACGGACGCTGCAAAATGCTAAACCCTCTTCGCTGATTCACTGTCTAGGTGGAGATTTCAGGAACTCGCTGTACAACGGCGGCGCTGCTCCATGCTGGACACAACGATCCTATACTCGTGACGATCCAAGCCTGACTAACTTCAAATTATGAAAGAGGGCGAGGGATGGCCGTGTGAACTTCAACGGTCAGGGGAAAGAAAGTGAGCAATATATGCTCACAATAAATCACTCAGTGAAGGCACTAACGTCGTGCTTACGAATGATCACTTGTGAAAAGGTGAGAAATGTTCTGAAAACCATCCCAGTTGAGTGAATGCGAGGACGGTTGAACTGAGTGATGCACAGTGGGAATTCCACTAGAATTCATGGTTTTCCCACTGATGTAAAATGTCACGAAATTATAAATACGCTCGCGCAAATTCGTGACATTACGCCCCATCAAAATAAAAAAAATTTCTTCAGAAAAAATTTTCAGTATACATACATATAAACCCTAACGCAGTCACACAAGATTCACACTGTGGTGTGTGTACTACCCTGCTACAGGAGAAAATCACGGTCGCCCATGAGCGTAAAAACCTCGTATTTACGTTAATAGAAGCAAGCTTGAGGAAAAAACTCCGTGATGACGGTGAAAAATCCTGTACTCAGGTCAAACTGAGCGAAAAGTTCGCTACATTTACGTTAACAACTAATTGTTATGTAGCGTGATGTATGTAATACATGGTGTAGGTGTGACAGTTGTGGTGTAAGTGTGCCTACATGTAAATTATGTAATACAAATCAATAGTAGCAGTAGTAGTAGTTGTTCCCTAGGTAGTCTGGGCGAACACCCCCAGTCCCTTAGAAAGGCTATGGGCAAGACTGGACTTTCCCACAGAGCTCTCAAAGAGTGTATGTTGTGTTGTTGGCGCAGGTGATTGTGTGCAATCCAGTCTTCCATAATGTGCTTAATAGTATGGGGTGTTGTGTTGCATCCTGGACAGGCATCAGCGAAGGAGTCATCCAGCCTCTTCTGGTAACTTAAGAGGGCTGGATGGTGCCCACATCTCAGCCTGGCCAGGTGGACCCTGTCCTCACGAGGAAGATAGGATTCAGAAGGGTGGATGTCAGGAGGCCGTGCATGCGGCTGTGTGTTGTCTTTAAGTGACTGAATGGAGCGGCAAGTGATCTGAGTGTGGATATGCTTCTGGAAGCTGGTCTGAGGTGGGCGAGGAGGGAGAGATGACAGTATTTGTGTATGGTATCGTGTGCTGGGTGTTGTTTTGATATTCCTTGGTGTGGGTGGATGTGCTGCCATGTACTGTAGTGGATGTTGTGTGTTTGTGGAGGCTGCAGCAAGAAACTGGGTGCCTCTCATGTCTAGGTGATCCTTGACTTTCAGAACTTTGGTTTCTTGATGTAGGTGGTCTGTGATCATTTTTAGGGGCCTTGTTCTGTATGATCTGTAGAGTGTTGCAGTGTGTTTTGGTCAGGTTAGAAGCCCAGGCAGGGCTTGCATAATTCATCACTGAACGTATGTATTGTTTGTATACTGTGGTGGTGGTTTCTTTGTTGTGTCCGAATGTTGTATGGGCAAGTGACCTCAAAGCATTGAGTCTTGGTGTTATTTTATTCTTAATGTTTGTGATGTGTTGTTTAAATGACATTGATGTATTATATGTTACACCAAGGATTTTGGGTGTGTGTGTGTGTGTGGTAGGGGAGTGTTGTTTATGGTGAGGTGTGGGATGTGACTGTGTTCTGCTGTCCAGTTTGTGAGAAGAGTCACTGTAGATTTGGCTGGGGCTATTTTGAGCCTGTTTGTGGTGAACCATTCGTGTAGTGTGTTGAGGTAAGGTTGAATGATGTGTGCAGCAGTGTTTGCATTTTGGTGCGTACATGTAAGTGTTACATCTGCATAGCAAGCTATGTGAATCTGTGGTGTGTGGGGTGTGGGTACGTCGTGCATGTATAGATTAAAGAGCGTAGGGGACAAAACAGATACTTGGGGAACGCCGTTTGTGAAGATTCTGATGTTAGAAGACTGACCAGCAAATGTTACGTGTGCACATCTGCCTGCTAAGTAGTTTGCTAGCCATCTTTTTGTATTATTGTGCATGTTTGTGTTGAGTATTTTGTTTGTGAGGTTGTGGCGAGGGATGGCATCAAAAGCTTTGCTAATGTCTAGTGTGACTAGGAGTGTTCTGTGTGGTGGCCCAGCTGAATTCATGCCATCGAAAACTCTCTGTGTAAGGTCTGTAAGAAGGGTGTTTGTGGAGTGTAGTGGCCTAAAGCCATGTTGTGACTGGGCTAGGGGAATGTGAGGTGTGACTAGTTGTAGTACCAGTCTTTCAGTGATTTTAGAGGGGGTGCAGAGGAGTGTGATGGGGCGGTGTGAGGAGGGTAACATGGGGTCTTTGTTGGGTTTAAGAATAGTGATGATATTGCCATGCTTCCAGATGTTGGGTATTATGTTGTGTGAGTAGCTGTAGTTTGATATGTTGGTGAGTGCTTGTATGCCTTGTGGTCCTAGGTGTTTAAGGTGAATGTTGCTTATGTTGTCTGGTCCACAGCCAGATGAGTGCTTGAGGTTGTTAATGATGTGCTTCGTCTGGTTGTAAGTGAAAGGTGCTTAGTCTGGGTCTGTGGGGAACTGTCTCTTACGTCGGATGATACGTCGGTCTTCGGGATGGGGGTTTAGATGGCTGACTTGTGAAAAGTGATTGATGAGAGTGTTTGCTTGTTGTTTGTTTGAGGGTATGGTGTCTGTTGTTGTGATGGCAGCGTGTAATTGTGTGGTGTTGCTGTTGGAAAGTGTGATGCTGTTTAGTGTTTTGTAGAGTTTGCTGACGTTTGTTTTGTGGTCAAGTGCTTGCAGGTAATTTTTCCAGTTTAGTGTTTGCTGTTCTGATATTTTGTTGTTTATCTGAGTGTTGAGTTCTTGTATTTGTTGTATGGTGTCTTATGTATGGGGTGTTGGGGAGTGTCGCAGTGTGTCCTGTTGTCTGATGAGGCCTTGAATTTCTGGTGTGAAGTTGGGGTTGTGTCTCTTTCTGTTGCCTCTAGGGATGTGTCTTTTGTCTGCATTTTGTATGATTGTATTGAAAGTGTGCATAGCGGTGTTGATGTTTGTGATGGATGTACTGTTTAGTGTTTCGAAATGTTGTTCTGTTTCAGTTACAAAGGCCTCCCAGTTGGCTCTCTTATAATTAGTGTATGTGTGTTTGTGGCCAGCTGGGGTGATTCTGGTTTTGGTAGTGATGATGATTGGGAGGTGATCAGAACCTAGGATTTTGACCACTCTCCATGATGTAGTGGGGTCGAGGTTTGGGTAGCAGAAGGTGATGTCTGGAGATGATGGAAGGAAGAGGGCTTGGTGTGGGATATAGGTATGTTGGTCTAGACTGTTTAGTATGAAAAGATGATCTGTCTGGGATTGTAGTACCAGCCCTCTGTCTGTGTCAGGCAGAAGAGAAGAGGCGGCAGCATGCGGCAGAGACAATCAGCTGATCTCCACGACAATGCTGCACCCGCCAGCTGCACCTGCGAAAGCAATCAAGGTGGAGCATCAAAAGTGTCATTTCTCTCTCTCTGCCTAGCAATCAATACTTATGTTACCAAAAGTATACTAATATTCTATTAATGGATACATTATTAACCAGGAAACGTAGTCTTTGGATTGCTCAAATCTCTCAGGACCCATGTAGTTTACTGGTTAACCTACATTATTAACCAGGAAACGTGCCAGTTCTTGGATTGCTCAAATCTCTCAAAACGGGTAGTTTACCAGTTAACCTAACTCTACACTTACGATTAACACTGGCAAGCTGAGAATCCCTACGCAATCTCGGGCAGGTCACATTTTAACACCCAACGTGATTGTGAACACCCATGAGGATAATGTGCATTCTCCGGGAATCCTCTAAGAGGCCCACAGCTCGAGACGTTCCACGAGATAATTTATACACAGCCTCGGATTGTCCCTACGGGGTTCTCAAACCTTCCTCTTAATCTACTTACATATGTATGTACAGGCCCTGGACATGATATGTCCTGTGGGGCCAACAGGCGAGATGTCAGGTCTGCACCCACATTACCACTGCCCTGTCTCTCAACTACTTCAGAGATTATGGGTGTGGATTCACATGGCACAGGACATTTCCCTGATTGGTGGCTCGACACACACTGCAGGAAAGCAAAAACTATCTATTTCCGGTCCCATTCATGGCCAGAAAAAGTCAGCACGGATACAGCCCTGGGTTTTCCTTTTGCCCATGTGACCTCCTGAGGCTGAACAATGACCCCATTCTAACACTGCTTGGCGGTACTTAGCAGGAACGACGAACTGCAGTTGAACCTCGCCCTGGGGTGTTCGTGATTCACGGTACAGCCGTCCTTGTTTACGAAGGAACTTGGCTTGACCTCCCCGTGAATACTTAATCACACTACTCTTTTGTTTCTTCCGCATGGAAGCAAGTGTCGAGTTAGAATGTTGTTCTTGAACAACATCTTGGCTACAAATCAGATCTTGCGGCGATACAATGGTCACCGGGGTGACACAGTTCGGAGCCTCGGCCATGGCTCGTGTTACTGTAGCCGAAGTCTGAGTAGCGTCATCTTCAGTGCAACTATACTTGGCACCTGAAATACTGCCTATGATAAGGTCAAACAAAGGTTCTGGCATGACAAATACGACTGTCGTACCAGTGTAAAATGGAGATGCCACCTGGATACATGCCTCAGGGAACAATCTCACTGATCCATCAATAAGCTGAGCTTGGATCTGTCGACCTGTGTACTCCTCAGGCCGAACTAGACTCTGCCTGACAGAGCAACCTGAGGAACTGTTGTCTCTCAGGATCTTCACAGGAATGCCTCCCACAAACCCTGGCTGAACAAGGAAGGCACTGTCACCTGTGGGTGGGCCTGTGAAGGAAGCAGTCAGCCACTGATGAGGCTGCTGAAAAAATGATGCGGCAAACATGGTGCCATGTGAATCAGATACCTGAGGGGTCGTACTCACTGTCTGGGGAGATGGAGTGTTGATCATCTGTGGAGGAGGGTTCACTGTCGCTGGGAGACTAGTGAACTGTGGTGAAGTGCCAGTGCTGCCAGGGACGACACCACCGTGCTGTTGTTGAGGAATAAAGGCTGCGTTCGCCTCCTGCCTCCGATACACTGGGACTGGTGCTGAGAAGGTTTGTCCCGACGGTCGATTGCGTGGCTAATACTGCTGCTGGTTAGGGTACTAGTTGTCGTACCACTTCCACTCAGGTTTATGGGTGTTTTGCCCCTGGTCCTTCTTCTGCGGTTTGTTCGGACCTTGGCCTTTATTCTGAAAACGGCCTTGTTGCTGGGTTTCAGTCTGAGACGGTTTCCCAGATTTGTCAGCCTTCCTGTTTCAAGTGTGCTGTTTACGAGTTTGATACCCGTACGCGGTGAAGAATGCATCAGCCTTCTCCACCATTTGGCTGGCATCCCTTACCTGGCAGATCTTAAGCTAAGCCATAAGTTCAGCAGGTCACGACTTTTCTAGCTGCGTGTGCAGCATAAGGTCAATTATCCCCTCACGCGTGGAAGGAGTTTCATCTTTCTCCATCCACTCATCTAAGTAAGCAGTAAGCCGATCAAAAAACTGAACAGCAGTCTCTTTTTCTTGTAAACGTGCCCACATAAACTGACTCTTGGTGCCGTCAACTGTGAGACCGTACGCTTTGACGAGTTCGGCCTTCGTCATCTCATACGTGAGATTGTCTCCACGAATTCTGTGGAGAATATCGAGGGCAGGGCCCTCAAACATGCTAAGAAACTGGAGCCGCTTAGTTGCCTCATCCAGCTGGTACAGCTGAGCCATGTCTTCGAAACGAGCTATGAATGGCTCAATTCGCTCATCTTCCTTGTATGGAGGAAGCTTGATGTGTGGGGTCGCCAGAATATGTGCAGGGAGAGTGCTCGTGGAGCTTGGGTTACCTACACCAGATGTGTCTGAAGCCAAGGAATCTTGCTTGAGCTTCAGCATCTCAAGTTCATGATTTTCACATGCCTTGCACTCGGCAAGTTCGTGTTCTCGTTCTCTCATTGTTCTCACTCATGTTGATGTTCTCTCTCACGTTGTTCTAACTCGAGTTCGCGTTGTTTTTGCTCGTGTTGACGTTCTCTCTCACGTTCCTCGCGCTGTTCTCGTTCATGTTCGCGTTGTTCTCGCTCGTATACATCAAATGGATAAGCATATGCAAAAAGCCTTTGGCAGGTACATAATTGTGCACGTAACACGCTTTCCCCCCAAAAAAAAAACAAAAAAAACATGCAAACGAGACAAAAAGGACAGGCAGAGAGGGAGTACAGGGGTGGTGGGTGGGTAGGGAGGATATAACCCTCCCCAGGGAGACAGGGAGGGGGGGAGAAAGGGGGGAAGGAAACCACGGCTGAGTGATGGAGGATGGTAGGGAAGGGTGAGGGAAGGAGCAGGAGGTGGTCAGAGGCGAGGGAGGGTGAGAGGGAAGAAAGGTAGTTGGGTAGAGGAGGGACGGTAGAGGGCCATGAGGGAGCTCCCCCCCCCCACCGTGGATACGGGCCTGGATCCTCCTTCCTGCCTATTCAGCACTTAGTTCTGATTGGTTGGAAGGGATATACGTCAATCTGGGCGGAGCATGTTGTCCTCAGTTTTTTCCCTGAAGCCCCTCCATTGATCACATTAGAGATCTTGCATAATCCTTGAAAAGGATCGATCGACCTGATTAGCAGCAGAGGAGTTAAGACAGAGATTACCCTCACAACTCACTTGAGGGAGGCCCGACCGTGTACTCACGCACCCAAAGTGATCAGTGGGCGGGGACCCTCTATGGGCAGGAGGCAAAGACAATCTCAGAACATTGGTACAGACACCCACTTTTCCAAACTAACAGGGAAGGGAGGAGAACGAGAAACTAGCTAAAGGTAAACGTTGCTAGAAAGGTGAAAAAAAAAAAAAACTAATGCCAGTGAAGCAGCCTTAAAAACTTAGAGGAGAGAGCAAATGAACATAAGCCCAAACTCTTCGCAACAAAGCATGAAAGTCCCCCACACGAACATGCTGTGCTCAGCATGCCTGTATTAATTGCCATCTTACACACACACACACACACACACGCATATCAGAATGGGTTTCAGTATTACAGATGTACTCCTACATAGCACAGCCAATTCTATACTTTTCCTCATCACAGATAAATCAGTTGTTATGCTTGATATCATCATCATCATCGTCATCATCATTTAAACTTGAAATGAAGGACTGGGAGTAACGGTTAACTCTTGCGTTAGAAAGTTGGACAGAAAAGGGATGAGAGTTTGTTCCTAGACGGGTGCTACGTACCCATTGTAGAGGTGGAGGGATGCAAGCAGACATTTCAGAGGAGCAGTGACCATTGGAGTAGCGATAGAAAGGAGATAAAGATGCAACAGTGTGGTGAAGAGACAAAGGTTGAAGAGAGTCAGTAAGAGGAGGAGAGTTATTGAGATGAAATGCCTTTGACTTCACCCTATTGAGAAGAGCTGTATGTGGGGAGCCTTCCCACACATGAGAGTTGTACTCTACTCAGGGGCGAATAAAACCCATGTATAAAGTTAACAACTGGGCAGGGGTAAAGAAAGTATGGAGTCGGCTTAGCATACATAATCTCTTGGAAGCAGATTTTACAAGAGATGCGATATGATCTTTCCAAGATAAGTCCCAAGCAAATGAAACCCCAGGCATGTTCAATGATGATGCAGGATTGAGGTGGATATTATTAAACATTAGTGGGTACATTAGTGGGTATTCCTGAGTCTTTGATGCATTAAAAACAGTAAGATTATTTTTAACTCAGAGATACAAGCCAAGTCACACATTAGGAGCCTTATCCCTTGTTTGTTACATGAGTTATATTGGTAAAATATGCTGGTGTGGAAACAACGTAGACAGTGTTGCAAAATACCCCTTACCATCAACCATCTCTTTTTTTATATAATTGTGTTTATTATTTTTTAGCTAGGCCATCACCAGTTTCATTGACAATGCTCCAAAAAACGCCTGCTGTCAGCATACGAACTACCCTACGTCTACAGTGCTGCAATGCAACAGTCCGGAATAGGCATCACAATAGAGGTTTGAAAGGTCGCAGGCCAGCTGAAAAGGCAAAACTGTCCAAGCGTAATATGGAGAACAGGATGGAGTATGCTGATAAGTCTGCTAAGTTTTGGGAGCCTGTCATCTTTTGTGACGAAAAGACCTTCAGCTCAGTTTCTAATGCAACAGCGCAATATGTTTGGAGCCTGCTAAACACCAGGTTAGTCTCTCTCTTTCTCTCTCTCTCTCTCTGTTTCTCTCTCTCTCTGTTTCTCTCTCTCTCTCTCTCTCTCTCTGTTTCTCTCTCTCTGTCTGTCTGTTTCTCTCTCTCTCTCTCTCTCTCGTTGCTGCCTCAACAACTATTTCTGAAAATAGATGCCTCAGCTGCATTCATATCCATAGATCTGTGCCCTCTTTAGGCTGCAAACTGCAGTGCATTACTAATGCAACGTAACTTGAGATCATACACCATTACATAATTGTGGCGCATGAGTCTGAAGGTTTAATTAAAGTGCCCTTGCCTAACGGACGCACTGTTGACTGGAAGGTTGCCAGGGCACATTACGTAAACCATCAAACTCTTGGGCCTGTGACTATAAACTGATTAATGGTCTATGGGTACTCTATGATTGAGTTTATGTTTCAGATATGAGGCGCAACATGTGGAACGTGGAAGAAGCGGGTGTGTCACTGCTGGATTGTTCAGCTGGATGAACGCCAGTGGTTTAGGAGAGTTGGTTGATGTTGGCCCGGGACTGTTTACCAGAGTGAAATATGTTGAGATCCTGGAGGAGGTTCTATTGCCCTCGTTTCAGGCATGGCTGTTCCCTGAAAATGAGCCTTTCTGCCTTCTTCAGGATAACAGCACAATCCACACATGCCAGCATCCTCACATCACACTGCTGCCACATCCACCCAGATCCCCAGACCTCAACCCTATAGAGCACGTATGGGCTGCAATGGTGCGACATATACCAGACGTGCAATGACCCCGGACCCGTGCTGCTGCCATCGCTGGTCCTTTACGAGCATGGAACATCTCCAAAATGATCCAGGACAACTCTTCACAAACGAGTTAGTGGCATCCATGACTCGACGGTTGAATGCAGTGTTAGCAGCAGGTGGAGAATATACTCGATATTGATATTCCATTAAAGATGAGAAGCATGTGTTACTTTTTTCTTCCTCAGCATATACATATTATATTGTAAATGTAGTCATTTTATACCATATCATAGTATAGTATATGGTTATGCCTAACGGATCATATTGTAATGATGGCCAGTCAGCGATCACTTCAACAACCATGAATAATTATCGCACATTGCATTTCACAGGTGATGTGAACTAACCTGACACGCTAGGTGTTTCGTTCATTGTCACATGATGAGTCAATTAATATCAGCACATGATGCCATTGATCACATGGTAGCATTATCAGCGCACAAGGATAGCCCTGGGGGCAGGGGGGTTTTTCAAGAATACTCCCCCAGTATCCCTGCTTGTCGTAAAAGGCGACTAAAAGGGTTGGCAGAGGGTTAGTGCCCCTCCCCGGAAAACAACTAACTAAAAAAACAAACAATAAGCCTCGGACAAGGACTGACCAAACGATGACGACCAAGGACCGGACAAAGGACATGGTAATTGGAACTTGGAATGTAAGGGGAGCGAATGATGAGGTGAGAGAGAGATTGTCCAGGTGCTTGAGGGTGCGAAAGTGGATGTATGTGGAATAACTGAAACAAAATGGAGAGGAGAAAGTGTGAGAGAATGGGAGTATGGATGGGGTATATGTGCAGGAGAAGGTGATAATGAGAGGGCAAAGGAAGGAGTATGTATAGTTGTGAGTAAAAGATGGAAGAGGAGCATAAGACAGTATGGATCAGTTGGGTCAAGGATTGTGTGGATAAAGTTGAAAGTTGGAATACAAATGTGGGCGATTGTGTGTGTGTATGCACCAACACAAGATCGTGCTAGAAAAGTGAGAGAAGAGTTCTGGACAAATGTAGAAGTGTGCATGGAAAAGTTTGGAAGGAATGAGAGAGTGTTTTTGATTGGTGATATGAATGGTAAAGTTGGGAACGTGAAGGTGGATGGAATAGTTGGTGAGTGGGGTGTGCCTTCTGAGATAGATGAGAATGGGAGTGCGTTAGTGGATATTTGTGCTGGGAGGGGGTTGGTGACAGCCAATACCCTCTTCAGGCACGAAATGATCCACACGTATACATGGCGAGTGATGAGAAGGGTGGGTGGTGAACTGAATGAAAGGAAGGCAATGATTGATTATGTGCGTGTGGATGAAATGATGCGAAGATGTGTAAAGGATGCAAGAGTGTATAGAGGTTTGGGGAGTGGACTTTCTGACCACTACTTGGTGGTGGCCAGAATTAGAATGCAAGTAAGATGGAGGAATAGAAGAAGGGAAAGACGAGAGGAAGGAGTAGTTGCAAGGAGAGTGGAAAGGTTACAAGAGGATGAGAAAAAGGCAAAGTATAAGAGAGAAGTGGAGGAACGATTGGGCAAATTTGAATTGGAGCAGATGGGAGATGTGGAAGGTGTGTGTAAGATATTTACAGAAGAAATATGTGCAGCATGTGATGTGGTGTGTGGAAGGAAGAGAAGACGGAGGGGGGTGCAAGGAACAGCGTGGTAGACTGAAGAGGTGAAATAGGCTGTGACACAAAAGAAGAAAGCATACAATGAATGGATGAGAAATAGGGGCGTGGAAGAAGTTGAGAGGCAGAAGAGAGAGTTATATGTAGAAAGAAAGAGAGAGGTGAAAAGATTAGTAAGAGAGAGTAAGAAGAGAGTGGATGAGGAATTTGGAAGGAATTTGAGTGTAAAGTGGAGGGACTGTAAGAAAATGTTCTGGAGAGAGGTGAAAAGAGTAAGACAGGGCGGAAGTGAAGTTAGCAGGGGAGTGAAAGATAAAAATGGTAGATTACTAGTAGAGAAGGGAGAAAAAGTGAGCAGACGGAGAGAACACTTTAAGGAATTGTTGAACGAAGAGGATGGAAGTAATGTGAGTATAAGTGGCTGGGGAATGGCTGGGAGAAGGAGGGAGGTGAGAAGACAGGAAGAAATCAGTAGGATAGAAGTTGTGGAAACAATGAAGAAAGTTAAATCGGGGAAAGCCCCAGGAATTGATGGAGTGTGTGGTGAAATGCTGAAGCATTGGGGAGAGATAGTAGTAGAATGGATGTGGAAGATGTGCAGATTGGCCTGGGAGGAAGGTAGAGTCCCGGAGGATTGGAAGTCAGGTATAATTATTCCCTTGTACAAAGGAAAAGGGGAAAAAGAAGTGTGTGGTAATCATAGGGGCATTTGTCTTCTTAGTATAATAGGAAAAGTGTATGGTAGGATACTTATAGACAGAGTTAGAGAAAGAGCAGAGAAATTAGTTGGAGAAGAACAGGGAGGCTTTAGGAAGGGAAGAGGTTTATCAGATATTCATTCTTAGATCTTTAGTGGAAAAGTTTCTGGAGAAGGGAAAGGAGTTGTATGCGGCTTTCATGGATTTGGAGAAAGCATATGACAGGGTGGATAGACAAGGATTGTGGAAAGTGTTAAGAATATATGGAATAGATGGGAAGTTGTTGAATGCTGTGAAGAGTATGTACGATGGTGCGAAGGCTGCAGTCCGTGTGGATGGTGAACTAAGTGAATTTTTCTCTTTGAAAGTTGGTTTGAAACAGGGATGTGTCATGTCTCCATGGTTGTTCTATCTGTACATGGATGGGGTAATAAAAGAGGTACAAGGTAGGGTAGTGGATGTTGGAGTGGCCCTGGTGAGAGAGGATAGTGTTTGGAAACTCCCTGTACTGTTGTTTGCAGATGATACTGTGTTGTTGAGTGAAGACGAAGGGGAGATGCAAGGCTTGGTGGATGAGTTTGAGAGAGTGTGTAAGAAACGGAATCTAAAGGTGAATGTAGGGAAGAGTAAAGTGATGGTCTTTGAGAGAGGTGAAGTCAGTGAATGTACAGCTAGTTTGGATGGTGAGGAATTGGAAAATGTGAGTACGTTTAAGTACTTGGGTAGTGTGATGAGTAAGGATGGAGGTTTGGAGGGTGAAGTGCTTGAAAGGGTACAGCAGGGAAGAAAGGTTGCTGGTTCTTTGAAAGCAGTGATAAGAAACAGGGAAGTGAGCATGGAAGTGAAAAAGTTACTACATGACAGTATTGTGATACCCATTCTAACGTATGGAAGTGAAGCTTGGACATTGTTGGAAGGACACAAGTCAAGAGTGAGAGCAGTGGAAATGAGTTATTTAAGAGGAGCCTGTGGAGTCACGTGGAGAGACAGGCTGACGAATGAGGATATAAAGGAGCAGTGTGGTGTTGATGTGGATGTGATAGGAAGCGTTATGAGGAACACACTGAGGTGGTTTGGCAATGTGGAGATGATGGAGGGTGAAAGACTGACGAAGAGAGAGTATGTGAGTGAGGTGGAGGGGGGAAGAGGGAGGGGGAGGCCGAGGATGAGATGGAGGGATGGGGTGGAGAGGTATATGAGAGAGGGGGGTGTGAGTTGGGAGCAGGGCAGTGAAATGGCGGGGGACAGGGCGACTTGGAGGCGATTTGTTTGTGGCCACCCCAAACGGGATTGAGGCGTCTGGCAACAGATAGATAGATATTGTGTATGAACAGGACATAAGCTATAAGTTGTCAAGAGGATACTGGCAGTTGGCGTTATATGGCACCTCCCAGCACCAGGGATACCAACATGTGGTACGTCAGACACAAATATTCCAAAGTGTTTCACAAATTCAGTGCACCGATACTTTTCATACCCACTGTACAGTCACTCATAAAAGCAAGTATCCACTCCCCTACCCAATTCATGAGAACTTGTACAGTCATGTACAGTCACTCATAAAAGAAACGACCCCCCCGGCCAAGACACCTTTCAACCAATATGATATCGGTCCTGGTAACACTGTAAATGACGTCAGGTGTGGGGGTGTGAAGCTGCGTTTGGGGGAAGTTCATTCAAAGTTCATTCTAAGTGTGTCGAGCCCATTCATTTAACCCTTGAGGCCGAGGGTTTCATTTGCATCTTATTACTGCCACCGGCTGACGATTTTATTCAGCTAATGATAAACTTTTTCAAATGTGTTGGGTTACATACATATGCCTTGATAACAAGTCAGATATAATGTATGTTTGGCTCGAAATGTGGACTGACGCAGTTTTTCGTGCAGATTAACTCCGCCCTTCTCTCAAACACCCCTCCTCATCCCCCCATATGGCTGACGTCAAATACACTGTTACCAACACTGAATACCCTGAGTTATATCGCCTCTAATGCAGGGGGGGTCTTTTCTTTTATGAGTGACTGTACATTGTTAGAGGTACAGGGTAATCTGCCACTAGAGGTCAGGTTAATCACATATGACTACCGAAGACATGAAGCTTCGCATACGCACATCTTGCTGCATGTAATTTTTCTTTCATTTATCCTACTGTTAGGTGTATTATCACGTTCATAGCTGTATCTTCAGTTCCATGTGAAGTAATTATATCAAAGTTTTAGCAGATTTCAACAAGATGACCCCAAAGTATACTGTAGAGTTTGTTTTCCAAATAGTTATCCAATGTGCTCTAAGCGAAAAAATAAAATTCAAGTAACAGCGACAAGATTTATGGCCACATAAGTCCCTCACTTGCCTTGTCATCTGTAGAGCCACATATCCACACCCACTCAACCCATCCAACACAACCTACCGATCTCACCCTTGCCACTCACTCTGCCCAGCCACCTGGGCGACCCAACCAGCCCACCGATCCCGGTCATCCAACCTCCCCACCCACGAATGTCGCCCACGAAACTCACCCAGCAATGCCTCTCAACACATACACCCACTCACCTATCCACTCTGAACCCATCCAGCCATCCAACCCACCAACCCCCCCCTCCCATTCAGAACACCCCCGCCATGTCATCATTTCAGCCACCCTGGCCAACCACCATGCCCACTTACACTGGTAACCCAATGTGTCCACTCACCCTGGCAACCCACTCTGTCGACACATTTGATGACCTATCTTGCCCACCGACCTGTACCATCACCCTGCTCACCCAACAATCCCATCCATCGCATCCACCCACACAACCCTCCCACATCTCCCCGAACACACACCCACCCTGCCGACCCATTTCACCCTGCTCACCCAGCCATCCTATCCACCCACTTCTCCCACCGACCCACCCCCCTATCCACATGCTCAACCACCCTTCTTACCGAACCACATTCACTCCCCCATCCCATTCACACATACGAACCCGACTCATCCACCAAACTCATCCCATTCAAAGCTAACTTACCGACCCCTCCCCGACCACCCATATATCCAGTCACTCACCCACCAAGCCCACCCAACACACCTACTCACTAACCCATCTACCCCTGCAACCCACCCCGAGCCACTCCACACCCGACACTCAACGGCCCCACACCTCATCACTTTTACCTCTGCCCATCTACCCTGACAAGTCACCGAACCATCACACCAGCAACTCAACCTCACTAACCACACCCACCCATTCACCTGACTCCAACACACACACACACACACACACACACACACGAGAGAGAGAGAGAGAGAGAGAGAGAGAGAGAGAGAGAGAGAGAGAGAGAGAGAGAGAGAGAGAGAGAGAGAGTTCACAATGACTTGACATAATGGTTGTTTTTCACCGAGGAAGATTGGTCCCAAGCCTTATGAATTATTGATATCGAAGATACGAGCCAATATACTGTGCAAAACTGCTATTAAAATATTCTTGGACACTTCCACATCTCATCCTCTCCCTCACCGTCCCGAAGTCCTCCACCTTCTCCCTCTCTCCTCTCCCACCCTCTGCCTCGTCCTGCCGACTTCATCTGCCTGGCACAGCTCTACCTACAAAATGTCCTAATACTTCTAGTTTCCATGCCTGCCTCACACAGGGAAGCAAGTGCTGTATGCAACCAACCGTTGACAATCATATTGATTTCTACCCTTTTATGCATGCTTTACATAATCCTTAATTTAAAAGTGGATATTTTTCTTTCGTGTCCGACTTTGAGCATAGATTATGCTACATAGTTCAGACAACTTTTTGCTTGAAACCCAGCCGTCTTACGTGTCACACACCAATCACCCCGCACGACAAGAATTAAAAATTACTAATGTCGACACCCTTTATGATTTAAGTCATATAATGGCATAAATTTTGGTAGGTTTGTAAAACCTTCCTGTCGATTCATCACAATGCGAAACTATCCCAGCATGGTATAAGAGATGCCATATCAGCAGAAATTGAAAGGTTCTTTGAGGTTAACTCCTCCAAAATACTGTTCAGTATGGTTGCAGTTCTAGCACTGACCACACGAGTTGTTTTCCCTTTTCCCCACATTAAAGTGCTGAACACAACTCCCCACCTCTAATCACATGCTCGTGATATCCCTTTACTGTATACTTCCATAAACATACGAAAGCGCAAACGAAATATTACTTTGCTCAGTGTGTGCGTGTGGGGGGGTGTCTGTATGAGTGTGCGTGTGTCTGTGTTAGTGAGTGCGTCTTCGTGTGTGCGTGTGTCTGTGTGTGTGAGTGTCTGTGTGTGCGTGAATGTGTCTGTTTATGCGATGTTCTTAGTGTTTCTGTGTTTCTGTGTGTGTGTGTGTGTGTGTGTATGTGTGTGTGTGTGTGTGTGTGTGTGTGTGTGCGTGTGTTCTTACCTAATTGTATCTTTACAGGAATGAGTCAAGCTCGTACTGTCCCGTGTCTTAAACCATATTTATCGTACATATTCTTAAATTTCTGAATTGTCTTGGCACACACTATTTCATTCGGTAGTGCATTCCACTGATCAATTGCTCTGTTTGGGAAACTGAATTTCCTCACGTCTTTATCACCTCTCCTTATGCAGTTTTTTGCAGTGTCCTCTTGCTGATGCTTCTCCATATGTTAAGTAATCATTTATGTCTATTTTCTCCTTCCCTGATATGCATTTATATAGCATTATCATGTCACCTCTTTTCCTTCTCTCCTGTAGTGTTGGTAGATTCATTTTATTTAGTCTTTCTTCGTAGCTTAGGTCCCTTAAGCTTGGTATCCATCTTGTAGCGGCCCTTTGAACTTTTTCAATCTTGTCTATGTGCTTTTTGAGATAAGGACTCCAGACTACTGATGCATATTCCAGGGTTTGTCTAATGAATGATGTTATTATCCTTCTTAGCATGTCTTCATTTATGTATGTGAATGCTATTCTCATATTTGCAAGCAGTGTATACATGTTCCGTACCTTCTCGCTGATGTCGTCAGCCGGAGATAGTCTGTTATTGATAATCACACCTAGGCCTTTCTCTCTTTCTGATGTGTATAGGGTTTTATTTCCTAACTTATAATCCCAATCAGGTCTTTTTCCACTTTTACCAAACTTGATTACATGACACTTGTCCACATTGAATTCCATTTGCCATGTACTACTCCATTCATGAAGTTTATTTAATTCTTCTTGTAGCTCTTTACAAGAGTCTGTGTTAGTAATTCTCCTTTGTATTTTTGCATCATCTGCAAACATATTCAGATAGCTCTCATTTCCAGTGTTACTGTTTATATCACTTATATACACTAAAAACATGATTGATGCCAGCACTGAACTCTGTGGTACTCCACTAGTCACTTCTTTCCACGATGAGTAGTTTCTTCTTAGTACTGTTCTCATTTCTCTTTTTATGAGAAAGTCTTGCATCCAACAAAACAGTTTGCCTCGAATTCCTCCTTGATGGTACAGTTTCCATAAAGGTCTTTGGTGTGGTACTGTATCAAAAGCTTTCTTGAAATTTAAATAGATACTGTCCACCATCCTTCCCTTTCCTGTATTATGTTTGTTACTCTGTCATAGTAGCTCAACAGATTAGTAACACATGATTTTCTTTTTCTGAAACCAAACTGTCTTTCTGTTATCATACTGTGTTCTTCTAGATGATTTACCCAAGCTTTTCTTATAAGCTTTTCTAATACCTTGCTTACAACACTGGTCAGTGATACTGGTCGGTAGTTCAGTGGATTTTGTCTATTTCCTTTCTTGAATAAGGGGACAATATTTGCTTTTTTCCAAATATCAGGTAGTTTACCTTGACTCAAGGATTTCTTGAAAATTAAAAATAATGGTTTACTTAACTCCTTTGCACATTCTCGTAGTACCCAACATGAAATTTCATCAGGACCACTTGCTTTTCCTCTGTCTAATCTACTTAACTCCTCCTGTATTACTTTTTCTGCTATTTGTATATCTGGTAGTATGTTTGGACATGCATGTTCCACATAGTCCCTCTCAAAATTTTTTTCTTCTGTAAAAACTAATTGGAAATTCTTATTTAGTGCTTCACAAATATCTTTCTCTTGTGTATAAGTGATTCCCTCGTCCGTAATTGATTGTATTATATAGTTTACTTTGGTTTTGCTTCTGATATAGCTGTAAAACAGCTTTGGTTGATCACTACTATTATTTATTATATCCTCCTCAAACTGTTTTTGGGCTTCCCTCCTTGTTCTTGTATAATCGTTTCTTGCCTGTTTGTAATTATTATACGCCCTTTCACTATTATGTCTTCTGTATCTATTCCACAACAAATCTCTTCTTTCTTTTGATTTTTTACATTCTGTATTGAACCATTTCTGTATTTTCTTATCTGCTTCTTTGTGCTATGGGATGTACTTCTGGACTCCTATTTCATAAAATTCACATAATTTTTTATATACAGCATTTAAATCTTGTCCTCTAAGCTCATTTTCCCAATCAACTTCTAAGAAATACTTCTTTAGGTCTTGATAATTTCCCTTTTTATAGTTTAGGCTCTTTTTATAACTGTCACTGCTGTTTACTATGTCATATGCTATCCTGAAGTTATAATTTAGTACTGCATGATCGCTTTTGCCGAGTGGAGGGTGATATATTAAACTGGCAATATCATTTTCTTGCCTAGTAAATGTTAGATCTAGCACTGAAGGTACAGTCGTGGCCATAAATAATCATCTATCCTCCTGTACCCCGTGCCTCAGACTGGCTCGTTTATGCGCGGCAAGTCACACTGGAATAAGAGGGGCTGAGAGGGAGGGGCCAGAGAGAAAAGGGAAGGTGGGTGGGGGAACGAGCGATGGTGTTTGGGTGGAGTGAGAGAGGGGAGAGAGGATGAAATGCGAAGTTGTGGCCACATAATTTGTCTATTTTCTTTCATTCAGGGCATCATATAAAGGAGTTACTATTCCGTAGATAAAGCTGCGTTACACCTTGTATAGCGGCGTCAGATAACAAGCTTTAGATAGGTGGTGATATCAAGAACTGGCTAGTGAGAGAAATATACTGACGTGACAGATCAAATATTAGTGCAGAGCCATCGAGATTGTGTGGACCCAGATTTTCAAAGCGAGGAAGCCAGAGAACGAGAGAACACGGGCCCGCCTCCTCCAGCAAACCCAGAACGAGTAGGAGCTGTTCAGACGAAACAATTAAACCATCAACAACACTGTTACCCCTGTGCCGCGAAGCCTGCATGAGGTTTTTAAGGCATGAGGCCACTGGACTACTTACTAAGGATTTCTTGGTTGCTTTGGCCTGACCAGTGTTGGTAAACACTGACACTGATATATTTGGGGAGTTTGGGTAGGATTTTGTTTAATTTTTCCCTCTAACAGATCATGAGAAATGCCGTTATCATATCCACCCATAAGCACAATATAATTTATTTACCTTTAATGCAGAATTATTTTAAATAGCCTTTTCATATTGAAATATCATTAAATAATTATTGAACTGACATGATGATGACTGTATAGAGTGAGTGTATACCGCGAGGCTGATCATATTTACTTGGACACAGCCATTTCAAAGGTTGCATATAATAAGTTCCAAAATTACTTATATGTAAGGGTAGAGGACGTGTCTTACACACACATTACGGAAGTCAAAGCCATCCAGATTCCATTCTGCGTATGAAGTCAAAATACACGGATAAACACAAATATCTGGCTCCGCACTAATATTTGATCTGTCACGTCAGTATATTTCTCTCACGAGCCAGTCCTTGATATTACCACCTATCTAAAGCTTGTTATCTGACGCTGCTATACAAGGTGTAATGCAGCTTTATCTTCCGAATAGTAACTCTTTTACATGATGCCCTGAATGAAAGAAAATAGACAAATTATGTGGCAAAACTTTGCATTTCATTCTCCCTCCCTTCCCTCACTCCACCCCAGCACCATCGTTCGTCCCCCCATCCACCTTCCCTTCTCTCTCTGGCCCCTCCCTCTCAGCCCCTCTTACTCCAGTGTGACTTGCCGCGCATAAACGAACCAGTCTGAGGCAAGGGGTACAGGAGGATAGGTGATTATTTATGGCCACGACTGTACATCAAGTCCTCTTTTTCTGGTGGTTTCCCTCACATGTTGCGTTAAGAAGAACTCTTGTACGAGATCCAGGAGCTTTTGGTCCCAACAGCTTTCTTGGCTAATTATATCTATATCTAGAGTATTCCAATTTATATTTGTATTGAAATCCCCAGTTAGTATAATTCTTTCTGATTTCTCTTCCATTTTATGTAGTAATGATCTTAAACTCTGAATTGTACTCTCTGCCAGGTCCTCATATTCATCTCTTTCCCATGTGTTTGATCTGGGTGGCATGTACAAATTGGCTACAATTACTTTACCTTCAGATGTGTTGATCTCTACTGAAATCAGTTCTACTTGTGATGGTATATCTAGTTTTATTCCATTGACTTTTAGATTTTTCTTAGTTAATATTATAATTCCTCCTCCTTTTTTTATAATTCTGTCTCTTCTCCATATATTGTATTCCTCTAAGTTTAGTATGTCATTGGATATCCTTGGTGTTAATTTTGTTTCAGTTAGGCATATTATTTGTGGTTCATTTTCTCTGACATAATCATTCATCTCTAGTAATTTAGATACCATTCCATCCACATTTGAGTACAACTTTATCATCTTGTTTATATACGGTACTTGTCATGACATGGTTCTACTATCTTCCTCCTTTTTATTCCATCCTGTTTGTGTACCACTTTCGTACCTGTAATCCTATTACTTTGTAAAAAAAATTCTTCTTTTCCTCTTCTGATCTTCCCTCATTTTTTGGTTTTGCTTCCTCCCTTTTCTCTTTCAGTAATTCCAGTTCCTCTTGTGTTAGGCATCTTTTTATCCATACATTTTTGAACTCCTCTTTTTCCATAAGATTCTTTGCATTTTTTAGTATCTCTTCCACAGTGTTTACACTCTGGAAAGTCACCTTTAGAGGTCTTGTCTTGCTTTTCTCATATTTCCCTAACCTTTTGCATTCCTCTATGTCTTTACTACAGATTTCCTCTGATACTTCTTTCAGTAAGCTCATTACATTTGCCATCTCCTTTTTGTCTCTTGTGATCTTGTTTTTTACTTTTTCCTCTTCTATACCAGTGATTACTATAGATTTGTTTATATCTACTAAATCTCTGACTAACTTCGGATTGTTTTGGATTATTCTTTTCACTTCCTTTTTAATGCTTTTTTCCTCCACCCTTGTTTCTAAGTCTTTCTTTACTTTCACCATTTCAGCATACGTGGTTTCCACATCATTTTTGTAGCTTTGCACAGCTTCATTCAGCTGTGTTATCTTCTCCTCAATATCACTGCTCTGGTCAATAAGACTGCCTACTTGCCTAATTGTCTCTGTGTCATTTTTGAACTCTTCCATAACACTCTCGTGATTGACTACTGTACTTGCCATTTCACTCATTTTCTTCCTAAGTGTACTCAATTCCACTGTTAGTTCACTGATGGTTGTGTCTTTCTTATTGGCCTCCCTTCCTAGTTTTTCTATTTCTTCCTTTTGCAAGTGCATCTGCTTCTTTATTTCATCAATTTCATTTTTGAAAGCCATTTCTAGTTTGTTTACACGTTCAACCAGTCTATTGTGAGTCTCCACTTCAACCAGTTCTTGGTAGAAATCATCATTTTGCTTTTTACCTTTATCCCTTTTCTTTTCCAAATTTGCTTTACTAAAGTATGTATCCATTTTGCAATACTAAAAATGCAGAGCATGTACTTACAATCCCCGTGTTGTTGTAGTCTAAACAAACCTCAGATGACTCAGCGTATTCTTTGGTCTTGGTTCTTTTTCCTGTTTGAACAAGTCTTGTTTAAACTTATTATTTTTTTCCTTTTAATAATGAAAAATCATTTAGTCTAACCTGGTACAGAGCTTGACTCATACAAAGATACTAATTTAGGTAATGCCACTGGCCGTGTTGGTTCGGTACGGAGCGCCGATGTCGCACATCCGCCTCGGTTGAATCCCTGTGTGTGTGTGTGTGTGTGTGTGTGTGTGTGTGTGTGTGTGTGTGTTCTTTCCTAATTGTATCTTTACAGGAATGAGTCAAGCTCGTACTGTCCCGTGTATTAAGCCATTTCCATCATACATATCCCTGAATTTATGATTAGTTTTGGCACACACTACTTCATTCGGCAGCGCATTCCACTGATCAGTTACCCAATTTGGGAAACTGACTTTCCTTACGTCTTTATAACCCCTCTTTTTATGCAGTTTTTTTTTGCAATGTCCTCTTGCTGATGCTTTCCCATGTGATATATATTCATTTATATCTATTTTCTCTTTCCCTGAGATGCATTTATATAGCAAAATCATGTCTCCTCTTCTCCTTCTCTCCTGCGGCGTTGGTAGATTCAATTTTTCTAGTCTTAGATCCCTTAAGCTTGGTCCCCATCTTGTGGCTGCCCTTTGCACTTTTGCAATCTTATCAATGTGCTTTTTGAGATGAGGATTCCAGACTACTGATGCATAATCCAAAGTTAGTCTGATGAATGATCTTATTATCTTTCTCTGCATGTCTAGTTTATATATGTGAATGCTGTTCTCATATTAGCAAGCAGTGTATACATGTTAAGTACCTTCTCACTGATGTGATGATCTGGAGATAATCTGTTAATGATAATTACTCCTAGGTCCATCTCCCTTTCTCATATGTGTAGGGTTGATTGTCCTAACTTATAATCCCAATCTGGACTTTTCTCACTTTTACCAAAATTAATTACATGACACTTGTCCACATTAAATTCCATTTGCCATTTATTGCTCCATTCATGAAGCTTGCTCAATTCCTCTTGCAGCTCTTTGCAAAAATCTGTGTTAGTAATTTTCCTTTGAATTTTTGCATCATCCTCAAACATATTTAGATTGTTTCCATTTTCAATGTTACTGTGTCATTTATATATACTAAAAACAGTTGGTGCCAGCACTGAGCCATGTGGCACTCCACTGGTCACTTTCCTCCATGATGAGTAATTTCCCCTTAACCCGCCCCATCCCGACCACTTTTCCACCACTGACTCCTCCCAATCTCGACCATTTTTGGAATTTTTTTTTTTTGGCTCAAACCTCCACTTTCGGTGAGAAACATAGAAAATTCATAAAGAAATTGCTCACCTGAGGTTTAAAATACTCGATACAGGTAGGAGTACCTCCTTACCTTACAGGGTTTTCTAACAGGCTGGCACCAAAGAAAACGAGTTCTATGGGAGGATAACTATTTCACACCACTCATTAACGGTATTTATTTATTTACTTGGTACGAATTTATGTGTAGTACGAGAGTATATTGGTTTTCAAGCAGTAATATAGGCATTATAAGCATTGTTTCACTCACTAACTCATCACCATACCAGACCTTTTTTTGCCACATTACCTGATCATCATTTCTGACTGTTTCTTCCTCTAATGCTATGTAAAGTTTGTCCTCCACATTGTCACTGATTGGGGAATCACTCTGGCCCTGAATTTCGTACCGTGGCATGACATGGCTTTACTGGCCAGGTCACTGATAACAGGTGAATTGCTGAGACGATGGCGTGCAGGGGGGGGGGGGAGGAGGTCATGCTGGGTAAGGCATTGTCCCTGCCTGGCATCTTGTAGAGGAAGGTGTCACGTGTTTACGTACCAAAAATCACTAGCGAAAATTGAAAATTGTGGAAATTAGGGACTTTGCAATTGATTTGCGTTTATGTACGTCGACAGGATTGGCAGCGACAAAACGTGTGGATGTTAAAGAACGTCGACGGGACGCCGCAGGCTAATACTGTTCTCATTTCCCTTTTTCTGAGATAATCCTGCATCCAACAGTACAGATTGCCTTGGATACCACCTTGATGGTACAGTTTCCATAAAAATCTTTGGTGCGGTACTCTGTCAAATGCATTCTTAAAATCTAAATAGGTACTGTCCACTCATCCTTCTCTTTTCTGTAAAGTTCCTGTAGCTCTATCATAGTAGCTTAACAGTTTTGTAACACATGATTTTCCCTTCCTAAAACTGAACAGCCTCTCTGTTATCATACCGTGTTCTTCTGGATGTTTTACCCAAACTTTCCTTATTAGCTTTTCTAGTATTTTACTTACAACACTGGTCAGTGATACTGGTCGGTTGTTGAGTGGATTATGTCTATTCTCTTTCCTGAATAGGGGAACAATGTTTGCTTTCTTCCAAATGTCAGGTAGTTTATCTTGACCTAAGGATTCCTTAAATATTGAATACAACGGTCTGCTTATCTCTTCTTCACATTCATGTAGCACCCAACCTGAAACTCCGTCAGGACCATTTGCTTTTCCTTTGTCCAATTTACGTAACTCTTCCTGTATTTCTTTTTCTGATATTTATATATCTGGTAATCCGTGTGGGCATGCATATTCCATATCATCTCTCTGAAAATTTCTCTCTTTTGTAAAAACTGATTGGAAGTTTTTATTTAGTGCTTCACACACATCTTTCTCTTGTGTATAGATGATCCCCTCATCCTTAATGGACTGTATTTTAACTTTGGTTTTGCTTCGGATGTAGCTGTAAAAAAAAGCTTAGGTTGATCACCACTTTCATTTACAATGTCCTCAAACTGTCTCTGAGCCTCCCTCCTTATCTTTGTATAATGATTTCTTGCCTGTTTATAGTTATATATGCCCTCTCACTATTGTGTCTTCTGTATCCATTCCACAGCAAGTCCTTTTTTTCTTTTGCTTTTTTACATTCCGTATTAAACCATTTCTTAATTTTCATTTCTGTTGCTTTGTGCTATGGGACATAATTTTGGACTCCTATTTCATAATGATCACAGAATTATGATATTTAAATCTTGTCCTCTAAGTTCTTTTTCCCATCCTATTTCTAAGAAATACTTCATCAGGTCATGATAATTGCCCTTTTTGTAATTTAGACTCTTTTTGAAACTCTCATTGCCGGAAACATCGTATGCAATCCTGAAGTTACAATTTAATACTGCATGGTCGCTTTTGCCGAATGGGGGGTGATACATTTTAATGTCAATTTCATTTTCTTGCCTGGTAAATATAAGATCTAGTACAGATGGATCATCAAATCTTCTTTTTCTGGTGTTTCTCTTTACATGCTCTGTTAGGAAGAACTCCTGTACAAGATCTAAGAGCTTTTGATCCCAACTGCTTTCATGGCTTTTTACATCTAGAGGATTCCAATTTATGTTTGAATTGAAGTCTCCAGTTAATACAATTCTTTCAGATTCTCTTCCATTTTATGGAATAATGTTCTTAAACTCTGAATTGTACTTTTTGCCCCGTTGTCATACTCACCTCTTTCCCAAGTGTTCGTTCTAGGTGGCATGTATATTTCCCTTCATGTGTGTTAATTTCCAATGCAATCAGTTCTACTTATGAGGGTATATCTAGTTTTATTTCTTTGACTTGCAGATTTTTCTTTGTTAAGATTATAGTTCCTCCTCCCCTTCTTAAATTTCTATCTTATCTCCATATATTGTATTCCTCTATTTTTAGGGTATTGATATCTTTGGGGTTAATTTTGTTTCAGTTAGGAAGATGATGTGTGGTTCCTTTTCTTTGATATAGTCTTCTATCTCTAATAATTTAGAAAGCATTCCATCTATATTTGAGTACATCAACCTAACCATCATATTTACATACTTGCCATGACTTGAGTCTACTACCTTCCTTCTTTCTGTTCCCTGTTGGTTATGTACCACTTTCTTACCTGCAATCCAATTACTTTGTAAAAAAAAGTACTCTTCTCTTCTCCTCTTCTCTTTAAATATTCCCAGTTCCTCTTGAGTTAGGCATCTTTTTGTCCATAAATTTTTAAATTCCTCTTTTCCCATGAGTTTTTTGCATTTTTTAGTATTGCCTCCACAGTGTTCACACTCTGGAAGGTTACTTTCAGGGGCCTCGACTTATTTCTCACACATTTCCCTAGCATTTTGTGTTGCTCTATGTCGTTTTTACAGATTTCCTCTGATACTTCCTTCAGTATGTTCATTTTTTTTGCCATCTCCTTTTTCTCTTTTGAATTTTTTTTTCTTCCTCCTCTATACCAGTGATTACTATAGATTTATTGATATCTGCTGAATCTTTGATAAATTTTCGGTTGTTCTGGATTATTTTTTCACTTCCTTTCTAATGCTTTTTTCTTTGACTCTTGTTTTTAAGTCTTTCCTTACTTTCACCATTTCAGCATACGTAGTTTCCACATCATCTTTATAACTTTGCATCACTTCATTCACCTGGGTTATCTTCTCTTCAAAATCACTATTTTAGTCTATCAGACTACTTGCTTGCCTAATTGTCTCTGTCTCATTTTTGAACTCCTCCATAATACTCTCATGGCTGACAACCGTACTTGCCATTTCACCGATCTTCCTTTTAAGTGAACCCACCTCATCTGGCAGCTCATCTATTGTTGTGTCTTTCCTGTTTAATTCCTTCACTAATTTTTAATTTTCCTCCTTTTGCAAGTGCAATTACTTCTTAACTCCATCCATTTCACTATGAAATGCCCGTTCCAATCTGTTCACCCTTTCTACCAATTTGTTGAATGTTTCCATTTCGACAGATTCCTTGTAGAAATCATCCTGTTCTCTAACCCTTTCCCTCTTCCCAGCTCCTTCCATATTCACTTCACTTAATATGGTGGTCCTTTTGTGTTAACAGTAAGAAAGAAGTTTTTACTTACAACTGTGCATCTTACTCACCTGTGGTGCCGTAGTCGAAACAGCGGTGACTTTATCAACATATTCCTGCACTAACCAGTTATGTTCTGCTATTTGGGCAACGCTTTGCTTAAACTTGCTCTAATATTTTATAATACCGTTTAGTTAAACCCAGTACAGAACCTGACTCATATACAGATGCTATTTAGGTATAGCCAGTTGTAGCCAAGAGTGGTCAGCTCGGAGCGAGGTGATATGACGTATTTACTCTGACGCCTGATGTGTGTGTGTGTGTGTGTTGAAGTCGGTTGGGTGAGTGGAGTGAGGTTGAACTGGTGGAGGTGGTAGTTCAATGCATCTCCAAGGTGGGTGGGCAAGATGTGGTTGTGGGTAAGGGAGTGGATTGTTTGGTGGGGTACGTAGAGTGGTTTTGGGTGGATCGTAGCGGTAGATGAGCTTGTGTGTGGGTGCGTGGGGTGGGCTGGGTGGTGACTGACATGATATGGTCGGGTAGGTGGAGTGGCTCAGAGTGGGTTGTAGGGGTAGATGGGTTAGTGAGTGGGTGTGTGAGGTGGACTCAGTAGGTGAGTGACTGGATATATGGGTGGTCGGGGAGGGGTCGGTAAGTTAACTTTGAATGGGATGAGTTTGGTGGATAAGTCGAGTTCGAATGGGTGAATGGGATGGGGGAGTGAATGTGGTTCAGTAAGAAGGGTGGTTGGTCATGTGGACTCGCGGGTGGATTGGTGGGAGGAGTGGGTGGATGGGCAGGGTCGGTGAGTGTTCAGGGAGAGGTGGGAGGGTTGTGTGGGTGGATGAGATGGATGGTATTGCTGAGTGAGCTGGGTGGGTGGAATTCGTGAGTAGGAGGCGTCGGTGATAGGGCTCGGTGGGCAAGATAGGTTGTCAGAGTGTGAGGGAAGAGTGGGTCGCCAGGGTGAGTGGGAACGGTGGGTCACCAGAGTGAGTGGGTACGGTGGGTCCCAAGGGTGGCTGAGACGATTACGTGCCCGGGTGTTCTGGGTGGGTGATTGGGTTGGTGGGTTAGGTGGCTGGATGGGTTCAGGGTGGATAGGTGAATGGGTGAATGTGCTGAGTGGCATTGGTGGGTGAGCTTCTTGGGTGGGCAGGGTGGATGGCCAGGATCGGTGGGCTGGCTGGGTCACCCAGGTGGCTGGGCAGGGTGAGTGGCCGGGGTGAGGTCGGTAGGTTGTGTTGGACTTGCTGAGTGAGTAGGTAGATGAGTAGGTGGGTGGGTATGTGACTCTGCAGATGACATGGCAGGAGAGGGACTTATATGGCTTTATGACTTGTCCCTGTTACTTGAATTTTACTGCAGTACAGTATATTGCTTAAAACACGTTAGATAAAGATTTGCAAAGCAAACTCTATACATTAGGGTCATTCTGTTGAATTGTACTATAACTTCGATATAATTACTTCTCATGGAACTGAAGATAGATCTATGCACGTGATGGTACACCTAATAGTGGGATAAATGAAAGAAACATTACATGTAGCAAGATGTGAGAGTGGGCAAAGCTTCATATCTTCGATCCCTCTGCCTAAAAAAAAAGTCAGTGCTTTGGTGGGGGGAAAAGAGGGGGAGTTGGGGGAAGACGTGTACGAATAACCTGACCTCAAGTGGCAGATTACCTTGTCTCTCTAACAGTGTTCATGGCTGTGTACAATACCTTGCGGCATGCAGGCTTGTTAGAAGTTCACCTGACGTCAGGAATGGAGGAGAGGGGGGGAGGAGTGGTGTTGTGTGGAGGAGGGAGCTTATCTGCACGAAACACTGCTTTATCTCCCCCATCCCTTGGAATAATTGTTTAGCGTGGTTGCAGTTACTGTTTCATTTAGTAAATATCTCACTATAGGCTGAGCATTGTGAGTAAAAATTATTACATTATGAAATACTACGTTATAATGGAATAACTATATAATGTTGAATTACAGTACAAATCCATTCAATAATTGGCCTGAAACACTTAGGCGTGATATAAAATGTGCATGATACCAAGTAATCTATGCCTTCCAACTCTCGCCTTCCCTCCTACCGGTGGGAAACAATGTCTGGAGGTTTTATTATATCTTGGCAGACCTGTGATGGGGGATAGGGATTATCTTTTCAATTAAAAATGGCAGTTTTATTCCACATCTGGGCGCACATCTCAGGTATGTATGCTCGTAATTGCGTTGGCAGAAATGTGTCTCATCGCCTCAATGGAACAGAGACAGAGATAAAAGTAATATAAGCTTTATGAAGGTGTAAGGAAATTCAACACATAAATACTGGGGGAGTGGGAACGTGTGGTCACTGGAGAGTTATGTTGTTGGTGTATGATTGTGAAGGAATATTACTTACTTCAAATATAGTTGTGACTCATTCGAAACATGGTGTAAAGCACTGTTTCGTGCAGATCAACTCCCCCATACTGCACAGCCGCCAGTCCTCACCCCCATACCTGACGTCAGGTGCACTGTTACCAAACTTAAATGCCGTGAGTTACAAGGCTTCTAGCACAGTGGGTGGGGAATACATTCTTTTACGAGTGACTGTTCTTGTCATAAAACTCCTAAATAGATGAATTATTATTACGTTGAATTACCAATGAAACGCTGGGGGTAGGGGGGGTTTTCAAGAATACTCCGCCAGTATCCCTGCTTGTCGTAAAAGGCGACTAAAAGGGTTGGCGGAGGGTTAGTGCCCCTCCCCGGAACACAACTAACTAAAAAAAAAAAACAAGAAGCCTCGGACAAGGACTGACCAAACGATGACGACCCAGGACCGTACAAAGGACTTGGCAATGGGTACATGGAATGTAAGAGGAGCGAATGATGAGGTGAAAAAGAGAGAGATTGTCCAGGTGCTTGAGAGTGCGAAAGTGGATGTATGTGGAATAACTGAAACAAAATGGAGAGGAGAAAGTGTGAGAGAATGGGAGTATGGATGGGGTATATGTGCAGGAGTAGGTGAGAATGAGAGAGCAAAGGAAGGAGTATGTATAGTTGTGAGTAAAAGATGGAAGAAGAGCATAAGACAGTATGGATCAGTTGGGTCAAGGATTGTGTGGGTAAAGTTGAAAGTTGGAATACAAATGTGGGCGATTGTGTGTGTGTATGCGCCAATGCAAGATCGTGAAAGAGTGAGAGAAGAGTTCTGGACAAATGTGGAAGTGTGCATGGAAAAGTTTGGAAGGAATGAGAGAGTGTTTTTGATTGGTGATATGAATGGTAAAGTTGGTAATGTGAAGGTGGATGGAATAGTTGGTGAGTGGGGTGTGCCTGCTGAGATAGATGAGAATGGGAGTGCGTTAGTGGACATTTGTGCTGGGAGGGGGTTGGTGATAGCCAATATCCTCTTCAGGCATGAAATGATCCACAGGTATACATGGCGAGTGATGAGGAGGGTGGGTGGTGAACTGAATGAAAGGAAGGCAATGATTGATTATGTGTGTGTGGATGAAAGGATGCGAAAATGTGTAATGGATGCAAGAGCTTATAGAGGTTGGGGGAGTGGACTTTCTGACCACTACTTGGTGGTGGCCAGAATTAGGATTCAAGTAAGATGGAGGAACAGAAGAAGGGAAAGACGAGAGGAAGGAGTAGTTGCAAGGAGAGTGGAAAGGTTACAAGAGGATGAGAAAAAGGCAGAGTACAAGAGAGAAATGGAGGAACGATTGGGCAAATATGAATTGGAGCAGATGGGAGACGTGGAAGGTGTGTGTAGGATATTTACAGAAGAAATATGTGCAGCATGTGATGTGGTGTGTGGAAGGAAGAGAAGACGGAGGGGGGGTGCAAGGAACAGCGTGGTGGACTGAAGAGGTGAGACAGGCTGTGGCACAAAAGAAGAAAGCATACAATGAATGGATGAGAAAAAGGGGCGTGGAAGAAGTTGAGAGGCGGAAGAGAGAGTTATATGTAGAATGAAAAAGAGAGGTGAAAAGATTAGTAAGAGAGAGTAAGAAGAGAGTGGATGAGGAAGTTGGAAGGAATTTGAGTGTAAAGTGGAGGGACTGTAAGAAAATGTTCTGGAAAGACGCGAAAAGAGTAAGACAGGGTGGAAGTGAAGTTAGCAGGGCAGTGAAAGATAAAAATGGTAGATTACTAGTGGACAAGGGAGAGAAAGTGAGCAGATGGCAAGAACACTTTAAGGAATTGTTGAACATAGAAGATGGAAGTAATGCGAGTATAAGTGGCTGGGGAATGGCTGGGAGAAGGAGGGAGGTGAGAAGACAGGAAGAAATCAGTAGGATAGAAGTTGTGGAAGCAATGAAGAAAGTTAAATCGGGGAAAGCCTCAGGAATTGATGGAGTGTGTGGTGAAATGCTGAAGCATGGGGGAGAGATAGTAGTAGAATGGATGTGGAAGATGTGCAGATTGGCCTGGGAGGAAGGTAGAGTCCCGCAGGATTGGAAGTCAGGTATAATTATTCCTTTGTACAAAGGAAAAGGGGAAAAAGAAGTGTGTGGTAATCATAGGGGCATTTGTCTTCTTAGTATAATAGGAAGTGTATGGTAGGATACTTATTGACAGAGTTAGAGAAAGAACAGAGAAATTAGTTGGAGAAGAACAGGGAGGCTTTAGGAAGGGAAGAGGTTGTGTGGATCAGATATTCATTCTTAGATCTTTAGTGGAAAAGTTTCTAGAGAAGGGAAAGAAGTTGTATGCCGCTTTCATGGATCTGGAGAAAGCATATGACAGGGTGGATAGACAAGGATTGTGGAAAGTGTTAAGAATATATGGAGTAGATGGGAAGTTGTTGAATGCCGTGAAGAGTATGTACGATGGTGCGAAGGCTGCAGTGCGTGTGGATGATGAACTAAGTGAATTTTTCTCTTTGAAAGTTGGGTTGAAACAGGGATGTGTCATGTCTCCATGGTTGTTCAATCTGTATATGGATGGGGTAATAAAAGAGGTACAAGGTAGGGTGGTGGATGTTGGAGTGGCCCTGGTGAGAGAGGATAGTGTTTGGAAACTCCCTGTACTGTTGTTTGCAGATGATACTGTGTTGTTGAATGAAGACGAAGGGGAGCTGCAAGGCTTGGTGGATGAGTTTGGGAGAGTGTGTAAGAAACGGAATCTAAAGGTGAATGTAGGGAAGAGTAAAGTGATGGTCTTTGAGAGAGGTGAAGTCAGTTAATGTACATCGAGGTTGGATGGTGAGGAATTGGAAAATGTGAGTACGTTTAAGTACTTGAGTAGTGTGATGAGTAAGGATGGAGGTTTGGAGGGTGAAGTGCTTGAAAGTGTACAGCAGGGAAGAAAGGTTGCTGGTTCTTTGAAAGCAGTGATAAGAAACAGGGAAGTGAGCATGGAAGGGAAAAAGTTACTACATGACAGTATTGTGATACCAACTCTAACGTATGGAAGTGAAGCTTGGACGTTGTCGGAAGGACACAAGTCAAGAGTGAGAGCAGTGGAAATGAGTTATTTAAGAGGAGCCTGTGGAGTCACATGGAGAGACAGGCTGACGAATGAGGATATAAAGGAACGTTGTGTTGTGGATGTGGATGTGATAGGAAACGTTATGAGGAACACACTGAGGTGGTCTGGCCATGTGGAGAGGATGGAGGGTGAAAGTCTGACGAAGAGAGTGTATGTGAGTGAGGTGGAGGGGGGAAGAGGGAGGGGGAGGCCGAGGATGAGATGGAGGGATGGGGTGGAGGTGTAGATGAGAGAGAGGGATGTAAGTTGGGAGCAGGGCAGTGAAATGGCTGGGGACAGGGCGACTTGTAGGCGATTTGTTTGTGGCCACCCCAAACGGGATTGAGGAGTTTGGCAATAGATAGATAGACCAATGAAACGTTCACTTTGAGTGCTATTATAGGAAGCATATAAGAAATAAGTTCAAAAACCTGCACAAGTTGTACCACATAATAATGAACAAAACGAATCAACATCGCGAACTTGTCATTTCGAGATGCACGGGCACACTGCATTCCAGTGGCAGGAGGAAACTGCCAGAAGAAAAGAAAGACAAACGGGAGAATATGGATGCTGACTTAACCGATTGCTTTCATTTTTTATTTTATTTCCCTCCGCTAGTGCCCTCATGTAACCTTCCACATATATCAAAGAAAAAAAAAGTTTGCCAGTTCGTTCTATTAAGTCTCTGTATTTTCATCTCTCACCAAATAAACCAAGTCTGAGATTATTTCCGTTAAAGCTCAGTCATAAACCACACGTGAATTTTAGCTCCCAGTGTGTATCTTTTCGTCCTGTCTTCATGCTTACGTTTCCTCGCCAGGCTGATATGGTGTTCAGAGGTTAGGGTGGATCTAAGGTGGGCTGTAAACTGATGATAACAGATATACAATTAATTAAAATGAATAGAACATACGGAATTATCCTGACATTTGTATTGGATATGATGGGTCTGATGTGGCCCGGTGGTTTCTGAATATATCTAACTGGCAACTGAACAAGCCTATGACAGTGTAACTGGGACTGAACAGACCTTGACTGGAACTGAAATGACCTGACTGGACTTAAGTATATGTGAATGGGCCTGAATTTACCTAAACCGACCTATTTTCATTGTCATCATATAGCCTTTTACGTCGTTACCATCCCACAGTGATCATGACATCACTGAGTGTTTATCAATCTATACTAGGTTCACGGTAGGACCGGACGCCCTTACAGGGGAAGTTGTAGTCAGAAGCACAAAATCTTAATGGAAATGGATTATCTGTAGGAAGAGTGATGCATGCGAAAATGGAAGTGTTGTAATGGCTACGTGTGAGCGTACTGGAATCTCTATAAAACATCAGTAAAGCCGAAATAGTGTGAGCACTAATGCGTGGACTGTGTATGAGTCAAGTAGATTAAGGGTCAAGTAGAATTTGATGAAAATGCTGCTCTGCTCAAATGTTATTCAAATTCACCACTTTCCATTATCATTTCACCTCTCGATTTCGTTCTGTTGATTTCCATTTTCTTGATTGCTTTCTGTAATGCTAGGTGTTTTAGGGTCGGCTTCCCGTCTCTCTAACGCCTAGTGTGTAGCTGGGTTCACTTTCTAGACCGGAGCTTAGACAAATAGGAGAGAGGCAGGACACAAACACTCAAGGCAACAACCTTACTTGTGTATTACTAAATTCTACAGCAGAAAGGGTAGATGTCACGAATACTGATATACTGGACAATTATAATTCTTAGGCCTAGATATGGGTTGTTAGTATCGCTCAGCATACTGCTCAGGTCAAGGTCGGGTAAGGTGAATAGCACTTAGGGCAGAGGGGTTATGCACTATTATTGCAGGAAGTCCGAGTTTTATATATTGGTGGAAATGGTACTATTTCACTGTGGGTAATTATTTCTTTAACACTGAGGCCTGCGTATGATCTTAGTGTGGTGCGGCGTTATTATTTGGTAGTGTATTCACTGTGATAGACCCGTATTTCACTGCCTTGCCGTGTGCACTGTTTCACTGTTACCTTACTTATTCCACCACTCTTTTATATTGTCACTGATGCTTTTCTCACTGACTTCCTTTATACTGTTAATTCACTGTTATGCCTTTGCTTCACTATGTCACGGACACTGTGCTTTCACTGTCACTCCTTTTGGGTCTAGGCATCATGGCGGTCAGGTACAAGGGCGGCGAAGGTGACCCAGCCTCACTACTGACTGGGCTGGGTTCCGCCGGGGGCCTCTGTGTTCAGCAGCCACAGGATTACGCGTAGGGGCGTCCTCTTTCGTCCAGGACTGCTGGTGGTGAAGGGTCCTGCACTTTCGGGGCTTGGGGCGGGAGTCTGGCCCTTGGGGCTGGGGCCAAGTAGCTGCCTGAACTTCTCGCTCAGGTGCCTGACGGAGGACGAAGGTCTCCAGGGTCTGGGTGTAGGGAGGTCCCACCTCGGGGTCCTGGGGGCGGTCTGGAGGTCCCAAGGGCTGCAGTCCCCGGTGTTCGGAGATGCTGTCAGGAGGGGGCTACAGCATTGGCCTACATTGGGGTCCATCAGGCAAGTCCTTTCAGGACCTGGCTGCAGGGAGAAGAGCCGGTAGTCACAGGGCCTCTCCAGTACTCCAGGCTGGGGGCTCCCTCTGGGTCGTGGGTTAGTGAACAGGAGTCAGCACCTGACGGAAGAGCGGCTACCGGCCATCTCCTGCCGTAGGGCCTGGCTACTGGCCGTGGCCTTCTGGGGGTGCGGCTACTGGCCGTCGCTAAGGCCCAGCTACTGGCCATGGCCTGGGGGAGGGAGCGGCTACAGGCCAACTCAGGGGCACCTTCAGAGTGGCTACAGGCCGTCTCCTGGTTCCCTCTGTAACAGCTGCAGGCCGTCTTCCATAGGAGGATCGAGCGGCTATGGGCCGTCTCGTTAGGGGTACCTTCAGAACGGCTTCTGGCCGTCTCCTGTTTGCCTCCAGAGAGGCTGCAGGCAGTCTCCTGTAAGAGGGTTGAGCGGCTACTGGCCATCTCAGGGGTGCTGACTGGAGCTGAAGTAACAGCTCCACCCCATGGTTGTTGGTGGCCGGCTCGCCCGGAAAGTAGTCTCGTATTCCTGCTATGGTGGCAGCGAGCGAGCTCCGGGTCATAGAGGCACACAGCCCAGGGGAACTTTTGTTCTTGTCGCCCGGAGTCCAGGCGCGCTGTATATGCTTCTCGATGGGCTCCTTCTGGGGATGTTAGGTTGCCCTCCATGACATTATACTGCATTTTACTTTTGAAATGCAGCAAAGTGCCCCCTGGAGCACCCAGCCACCCCCACCAGGAATACAGCATAGTACCCCCAGGAACTCCCAGACACCCCCACAAGGAACCCACGGAGGAGCAGCAGCTGTAAGCCGGGATTCAGGGAGACAATGGCATAAGTCAGCCCGGGCCGTGCGCCCCTATGACCCAGAGCCCGCACGCCGTCGCCATAGCAGGAATCCTGCACTACCTTCCGGGCGAGCCTTCACCAGCCAGCTAAGGGGTGGAGCTGTCTGTTCAGCTCCTGCCAGTACCCCAAAGGAGATGGCCTGTAGCTGCTCCAGCCTTCCGAAAGAGACGGCCTGTAGCTGCTCTGAAGGTGTCTTCTTCTTTCAGACGGCCTGTAGCCGCTCGTCCCTTGCTAAGGAATCGGCCAGTAGCCGACCTAAGGGTAATAAGGAGACGGCCTGTTGCCGCTCCCACCTTCACCAGATGGCCTGTAGCCGCTCCCGCCTTCGCCAGACAGCCTGTAGCCATTCCCACCTTCGCCAAACGGCCTATAGCTGCTCCGAAGGCATTCCCCCAGAGACGGCCCGTAGCCGCTTGCCCCTTGCTAAGGAGACAGTCTGTAGCCGCTCTGAGGGTAATGAGGAGATGGCCTGTAGCCACTCCCGCCTTCGCCAGATGGCCTGTAGCTGCTCCAAAGGTGTTTCCCTTGAGATGGCCTGTAGCCGCTCTAACACCCTCCTGAAGGAGACGGCCAGTAGACGCTCCCACCTTCGCCAGGGTAATGAGAAGACGGCCTGTAGCCGCTCCCACCTTCGCCAGATGGCCTGTAGCCGCTCTGAAGGCATTCCCCCAGAGACGGCCTGTAGCCGCTAGCCCCTTGCTAAGGAGACGGCCTGTAGCCACTCGCCCCTTGCTAAGGAGATGGCCTGTAGCTGCTCTGAGGGTAATGAGGAGACAGCCTGTAGCTGCTCCCGCCTTCATCAGACAGCCTGTAGCCGCTCCGAAGGTGTTCCCCTTGAGACGGCCTGTAGTCACTCTACACCACTCCTGCAGGAGATGGCCGGTAGCCGCTCCCACCTTCGTCAGACGGCCTGTAGCCATTCTGAAGGTGTAGCTGGGACTGCCAGCAGACACACACCCTCTCAGGCCACGGCCAGCAGCCGAGCCTTGGCGGCCGGTAGCCACACCCTTAGGAAGCCACAGCCAGCATCTGGGCCCTATGGCAGGAGGTGGCCGAGAGCCACCCCGTCACCCAAGTTTGATGCCTGTTCCCTGACCCCAGCACAGAGGGCATAGAGGGGTATTGGAGAGGCCCCATAGTCTACCCAGGCCCTCGCTCCCTACGACTGGCTCTGAAGGAGACCCACCTGATGGACCCTGCCACAGGCCAGTGCCGCAGCCCCCTCCTCTCGGCGCCACCCTGCCCTGGGGACCGCAGTCCTTGGGAATGCCAGACCCTCCCCAGAATGCCCGGGTGGGAACTCCCTACACCTCGACGGTGAAGACCTCCCCCTCCGTCGGGAGCCTGAACAACAGATTCAGGCGATTGTTCGGCCCTAGCCCTGAGGGCCGCACTCCGGTCCCGAGTCCTGAGAGTTCGAGCCCCTTCGCTGCCAACAGCCCCAGATGAGAGCAGACGCCCCTGCACGTTATCCCGTGTCCCCTGAGCATGGGGACTCCTGGTGGTGAGCTGCGTGGCCCCTCAGCCGCATTCTTGGAGCCGGGAGAATTATAGTGATCCAATAGTGCCGAGGCAGAACAGTGAACTTACAGTGATAGACCAAAAGTCAGAAAAAGACATAGACGCAGTGGCAGGCTATACGGTAATAAGACTAACACCAGGGCCGTGGAGTAAGTAACGATAATTGACCAAAAGTGACCCTAAGACAGAAAATAGCAAAGTGAACACACTATCATCAAACCTTGCCTCATAGTACTATAATAAAAGTGAACACGCTATCATCAAACCCTGCCTCATAGGACTATAATTACATTCAGACCCCCAGTGCCTTACCCCCCCATTTGTGAGACATAGCCCTACCCCCTCCACGCACGTAAAGACCCTGGACTATACCAAATTAGAACATTTCCGCCTCAGACATTGTGTTAATATATTTTCCCAACAGTATCCTGCGAGATACTCGTCACCCTACCTAGTTGTATGAGTTTATGATCACCCAGAATATCGTGTCTGTAACATATGCTGTTTCCCTTGTCTGACTGAGTAATACACGTATAAGGTTATTGCCAGAGTTTTTGTGTCCTGCCTCTCTCCTATTTGTGTAAGCCCCAGTCTCGAAAGAGGACCCCGCTACATGTTAGGTGCTTTAAGTGTGGGAAGCCTAACTTAAAACACCTAGCATTACAACTTTCCATTTTAAAAAATCAAGTAAACAAGTCGCGACTTGCGACTAGCGCAAGCCTGTGTCAGTTGTGGCAATGGTACCAGACATCGGTAGGCAAAATCAGTCAAGGATGTCTCCTAAGATCATTATTTCTGATTCTCTATTGAAAAGACAAATAATATGCTCTCTTGGATACCCAGTCAAATGAATAACTATAAAAATACCTAACTTCATTTGGTTCAGTGTTATAATAATGTTAAAAATACTTTTGAAAATTTCGACACGTTTTGGTGAATTAGGAAGTCTTTATCATATGGTCATGTTAATTTTCCACGAGGATTTCAATATATATATATATATATATATATATATATATATATATATATATATATATATATATATATAAAAAATTCATTATTTGTAAATTTTAATATTTCCACAAAATTGCACTATTAGAGTTGCCTCTATTTTCACCCCCATCCACCTGCTGGCCTGGGGAGCAGACTTTGACTCTGATTAACACCCTAGCAGTATTACAAATCGCACAGGCGGCTTCATACCTGCTCTTCCTTTGCGATATACATTGAATATTACCTCTTAGTATTGTTCTATGATATTTATACCGTTTTAATAGGGGACAGCTTTCATCAGTGTTATGGAGGAGAATACTGAGGTGCACTGTGCTGAATAAGTCACAAAAGAAATGTTAAGAAATCTCAAAAGGCTCCGAAAATACGTCCCTGAGTTTTCTCGATCGCTCGTTTCATTCGCTCCTTGAAACAACAGAGAGACATTACCACCAGTTACCGATTTAAATATCCGGCAAGGCATGGGTTCAGATGGGTTCAAGCTGTAGACGTAAATTCTCAGATATTTCATTGTGTTTTCTTGATGCTCGTGTCATTTCGGTTATTTTCCTTTCAGATGCATTTCACCAGGCAAGGAACTATACTAAGCCTATCTCAACATAATATTATCAACCAAAATGCGGTGAGAAGAAAAAGTGTCAGGCAGAGAGTGAGAATGTATGTATTCGTGACAGCATGTATGACATCAGTACGATCAGGTCAGTGTCAAGGGACCGTATTTTCGTCGGTTAACGAAGCTCCCGGACACCTTTCCTAAGCTATTTATTTTGTTTGTTACACTCTACTCTCCTCTTGTTACATAAATCCTTCCAATATCGCCATGCCCAGCAAAATTAACGTAGCAAAGGATATTAACCAGCCATATCCAAAAATAAATGGTTAAGGAAGAGGTGTTAGGGCGCCTCCTTAACCGACGAGAATACCAGCCAATGCTTCACTGTGAGAGACAGGAATAGAGGAGCTCAAGGAAGAAGACGTGGAGACTGATGACTGCTCCTCCCACCACCACCACCAGCGTCCCCTGTGATGGAGGATATGAATTAGTCTCCGGTGGTTCCCAAACGACGGGTGGCAACGCATAGGAGGGACACAGGAGGAATTTCAATGGGTCACAGAGACATAGAACAGACCTGTTGCTTTTGACGTATCTCACTACACTGATATTATGATTAAGATGATTTGACTAATAAACCAAGAGAGGTTTTATACTGGTTACGTACTCTATCTGCGTGCAGAATGTTATTACAGCTGTCATCTCAAAATCGAAAGGAACGCTCCCTGAAATGTTCTCTTCTTCCAGATAAATAAATAAATAAGTAAAAAAGGAGATAAACGGATTGATGGATCCCCATGCAACCCATAAACACTTGTCCTTGCAGTTCCCCTCACCATTCCAGGCATCTTCAGTCACATACTCATCCAGTTTATCACTCCACCCTGTTTCCGGATTTCGCCTCCAACCCGCCACCCCTCCTGCCTACATGCTACAGTTGCTAACTGTTTGTTGCCCAGATGTTTAGTGACCCGGATGTTTAGTGACCCAGATGTTTAGTGACCCAGATGTTAAGCTATCCAGATGTTTAGTTACCCCAATATTTAGTGACCCAGATGATAGGTTGCCCAGATGTTTAGTGACCCAGATGTTTAGTGGCCCGGATGTTTAGTGACCCAGATGTTCGGTGACCCAGATGTTCAGTGACCCAGACGTTTAGTGACCCAGATGTTCAGTGACCTAGATGTTTAATTGCTCAGACGTTTAATTACTCAGATGATTATTTACCCAGGTGTTTAGTTGCCCATATGTTTAGTGACCCAGATATTTAGTGGCCCAGAAGTTTAGTGACCCAGATATTCTGTAACCCAAGTGTTTAGTAACCCAGACGTTTAATGACGCAGATGTTTAGTGACCCAGATGTTTAGTGACCCAGATGTTTAGTGACCCAGATATTCTGTAACCCAGGTGTTTAGTAACCCAGACGTTTAGTGACGCAGATGTTTAGTTACCCAGATGTTGGTGATGCCGAGTGTAGTGCGAACAGTAGTTTTCCTTGGGGGGTTTAAACAAGCAGTCTTGTTGGGCATGTATGTTCTGTCCCACAGGTCATAAAGGCCAGCTTCCAGTACCTGCATTATTCTGTTGATAGAAACTTGATTTATAATATTAACCAATCGCAATATAATTTCAATCACTCGCTGTTCTATTAGTCACTCATTACAATAATACCTGCACTATAATACTATTCACAATATGATATTACTCACACAAATATATTACTCACACTACAATATTAATCACTGTCAGAAATTTTTATAGACACTTTTGTCTGACGAGTGTTGCTCTAACACGACCTTAAGTAAATTCACATGTCTCTTAGGAGGATTAGGTGTAACTGACACTCCAACTCACCTAGTTATTATTTTCCATATTTCCTAGCTAATTCCCCCTCGATTTGGCCAAATCGTAAAGGTTACTTAGCTACAAAGAGTCGGACAACAGATGACGACGAGCCTGATGTTTCGGTCGGTTGCCTGGGCATCCAATCGTCCTTGAGGTGCGTATTCACAGCGTGCTAACTCGACGAGATCTAGCAGCAGAGTAACTGAACATGGCGAGCATCTTCCCCTTCATAAGATTTGAAGAGGTGCCAACTATATATTAATTACAATGCTAAATACAGTTAGATTACTTCATGATTTATACTAGGCGAATCTAACGACAATTAATCTTAGTTTTAATTAAACTAAAGGCAAGCCAAATATTCCCTTTATCTTTGCAAATATGTATTAAACCCTCATTCGTTTTTCACGTGAGGCTTTCCATACTCACTGCGCAGGTGCCGTGATGTCAATGGAAATCTCCAAAATAATTACATGTATTTACAATATAGTTGTCCACAAGGGTTAAACGCAGTGGCATGTATTAATAATAAGAATTATTAAAGAGAACGTCTCTGGGTTATAAAACCACTTGAATAGTTATTAACGCTCTCCAGGTTTTCCTGGAGCGCAACCGCTCTGGAGGAAAATATTTCCCACAGTTTTGGGGCCGGGCGAAAAATGATACGCTGTATCATGTAATGTGGTCCTTAGCCAGGAGTTCTCTCCATAGGTCTCGAGAACCCCGTGCTGCGGCCCTTCTAGGTCGTGCATCATGACCTGATTGCTCTCCACCATCCACTGTCTCCGGGGTAATTGTTGACTCAAGGGGTACCCGTTTATCAATAGTTTTTATGTTGGTATGTCCCCTACATTTTATTTTTACAAGTCTCAGCACCCCCTCTGCATCTGGGTGCGTGGAAATCACTTTACCTAATGGCCACTGGGATCTTGGTTGTTCTGTTTTTACTAAGACCACATTTCCTATGTTTATAACAGACTTGTTGCTGGCAGCCTGAGCCCCATAAAATCTTTCTCGTAGACTCAAAAGATATTCTTCACTCCAATGTCTATTCCAGGAGTCCAGTATTTTTTTCAGACGTTGATATCCCTCCCGCAGATGTTGTCCTAATTCAATATTTTCTATGGTAGGATCATCTACTTCGTCCTGGATATCCACACAAGGCACCGGATGGGGCTTTCTGCCATATAACATATGAGCTGGTATCTATGCCTCAGTCGAAATACTAGTGTCATCTAGATAGGTTAAAGGTCTATCATTAATCCTAGTTTCAGTTTCAGTAATCACTGTTCTTAATTCTTCTCTTGTGATCTTAGTTTTATGTAAGGTTTTCCCAAGCCATTTCTTCACAGTACCAAACATTCGTTCGGTAAATCCATTTTGCCATGGTACTCTTGGAGCTATGAACTGCCAGGTACAATGTCGGATTCCCAGCGCCGACTTAACCTTTGGATCATTCATTCTATTTAAAAGTAGAGGTCCTGCTCCAACGAAGTTGGTTTCGTTGTCGCTTAGTAATTTGGGACAAGACTTTCTAGTGGCAAATCTTCTAAATACGTTCAGGAATGTCTCTGAACTCAAATCTTCTGCCATTTAGAGGTGGACTGCCCTTGTGCAGCTGCAAGTAAACAGACATATATACACTTTATGGGGAGTTCCCTCACCTATAACAGCTATAGCCCCTGTGTAATCAACTCCAGTTACAATGAAGGGCCGATTTACATTTACCCTATCCCTTGGTAGGGCAGGTGGTCCTGGATAGTCGTATGGTCGTTGTTCATACCTCCTACATGTAATGCAACTTTTGAGATATTTCTTTATGACCTGTCTACCCTTAGGGATCCAATACCTTTCCCGGATTCGGGCCAAAGTCTGCAGCACTCCTCCGTGAAGAGTCAAATCATGGGCTTCCTTTACAAATAACTGTACAAAATAATCATTCGTAGGTAATAATATGGGATGTCGAGTTTGGAGAGGCAAATCAGCCTTTATTATTCGATCCCGGCATCTAATTAGACCCTTTCCGTCTAAGAACAACCCCAAATCTCTTATCAGCTTATTTTTGTTCCCAGTGCCTGGGCCTAAAAGGTCATATGTCTCTCCGTAATAATTCCTTTGTATCGTTTTCAGCCAGTATTCCATGGGATCGAACTTCTGAAACCCCACTTTCTTATTCAAATATTTAACAAATAATTTAGTAGTGTTAATAAGTTGTCTTATTGATGAGAATCTCCTAATGTCAGTTACTTCTGGTTCAGGTACTACAGGATCCAAGTTTACTACACTCTCCTCAACAATACTATACTGTTTCTGCTCTTTAGTGAGTAACCATTTAGGACCTTTAAACCACAAGTTATCTTTGATCAGTCTCTTTACTGTCGAACCTCTCGAGAGCAGATCTGCTGGGTTTTGTTTGGAGGATACATGCATAAATTTAAATCTGGAAGACAGCTCTTTAATAGTCTTCACTTTATTGCAGACGAAAGGAATTTTACTGTCTTCCTTCCCTATCCAGTAAAGACACATCTCACTGTCAGTCCATATATAGGTATCCTCAAACTGAGTATTAAGAGTAGTGGTGAAATACCTGGCCAATTTAGTTCCTACTTCTATGGAAGCAAATTCCATATGAGGTAGTGTTCTTCCTTTAATTGGCGCGACTCTGGCTTTGGACATAATAATCTTACTATCCTCTCCTGTTGCGCAATAAGCTACTGGTCCATAAGCCCTTTGAGAAGCATCACAAAATCTGTGTAAGTGTAACTTTTCATTTCTGTTTATTTTCCTGGGAAAACATATGCTTGATGTGGTTTCAAACTCCTTTCTAATCTGTTCCCATTGTTCCACATATGTCTCACCTAATTCAGTGTCCCAGTCTACCTTTTCTCGTCAAGCCTCTTGCACTAAACATTTGTCCCTAATAACTACAGGACTGATCAACCCTAATGGGTCAAATAACATGGAGACCTGACTTAACAAGGACCTCTTGGTGAGAGCGACATCAGAGAACTTAATTGGTTTGAAACTTATTTCACCATCTCTTGTATCCCAGTTAAGACCCAACACATTTTGAGGTTTGGGAGTGTTATTATTTGGACAGTCCTCTCGTATTTTATTCCTCAAAAGCGGTGAATTTGTATTCCAGCTATGTAACGGCAAATTTGCCTTGCCACATTCGAATTGGCTACTTCATAAGCCTTCAATGCTTTCGGCTCTGTATCAGCAACACCTTGCAAATTATCAATGTAAAAAGCCTGCCCTATTTCCGGGCATTTGGCATTTCAAAAATGATGCTTTAATGTGTTGCAAAGTAGGAAACGACTAGCACAAGAGCCAAAGAGCACCGATCGGAAACAGTAAGTTTTCAATGGACTATCCTCATTTTGAGGGTCTTGAGGCCAGAGGAATTGTGTAAATTTCCTACCCTCCTCTCTCAGTCCTATTCTGAGAAAAGCTTTACTAATATCTACTGTATAAGCATAAAGTTTCTCTCTAAATCTTAGTAACACATTCCCTAAGGTCTCTGTTAGTGTAGGTCCAGAGTATAGGCAATCGTTCAAGCTAACTGATCCTTTAGACGCTTTACTACTTCAAGTGAAAACTATCCTTATGGGAGTAGTTACTGAATCCTTGCTTACAGCATGATGTGGTAAATAATCTCCCTCCTTATGGCTAACAGGGAATTCTACCTCTACTATAAATTTAATCTTCAATTGACCTTTTATAATATTATCATGTATGGTTAGATGCTCTGGTATATCTCTCAACTTTCTTTGAAGAGAATTTAACTGAGCCTTGGCAGCTTGGTAATTTGTTGGTAACTCCGAATAGTTTAGTTTCCATGGTAATCCTACCCAATACTGTCCATCCTTAAGTTCCACAGACTGGTTTTACATATCCAAAGTTATTTTATCTTCAGGGGTTGGTCCCTCAGAGTGTATTCCTACACTATCTAGGTCCCACAATTTGTGTACAGGTTCAATCCAGCAAGTCATTTATCTGAGTAGGTTCTAGTTTGCACCTAGTCTAGCCACCATCAGTGACTGTGTGGGGGTAACAAACACTAAGTCTACTAGTTTAGCCTTTCGATTAACTTGTTTTGGAAAAGGCAACTGACCCATAATAAGGTTACCTCCTAGACTCATGAGCAACTGTACCTTATTCTTCTTGAAAGTTCTATGTAGGAATTTTCCACAGTAATCAGAACCAATTATCATTTTTATGGGACCCACAGTATCTGTTTCCACATTGCGTTTAGCCAACTTTATCCCTTAGTTTTGTAGATGATCAGAGGTTTCCTTCAGTCCTTTTATGTATATACTTGTCTCCATATTATCCAGTACAGCTGCTGTTATACGGTATCTACTGTATATCTGCCTAGTTGTATTACAGGTCTAACTAAAAAAAATTAGCTTCCTTAGTAGTTAGATTTACCTTGTCAATATTAGGTAACTTTAGTTTCTTCACAGTGTCTGCAGAATGAAGGTTTTCTGAGCACCTGTATCAAAAAGAGTACTTGCTAATAGGTTTCTATTCTCAATCACTACCTTCACATCTGCTATTGGAACTGCAGCTGGCATTACTACTGGAGTATTCCCCTTACCAATTGTCATATTGACACTTGCAGGTTTAGGAACCTCATTTTTCATCCTTGGGCACAGAGCACTACGATGATGATCCCATTTACATTTGAAACAAAGATTGAGTTTAATCCTGCAGTCCGCGGAAATGTGTTCGGATTTCATACAGATTATATAACACCCCAGTTCCTGAAGCTTTCTTACTCTACAGTAGATGCATAATCAGGATAATGTTGACAAGATGCACTGGGGTGTTGCTCCCCACAAAATGCACAAACCTTCCTGTCCTTAACTGGGGAAATTTTTACCTCCTTATTTCCATCAGCTTGTCTATTCCTTGTCTTTAATATTTAATCCTCACCTTTAAAATATCTAAGGAAAGTACCTATCTCTTCTTTTGGCACATATTTATCCTTCTCTGACTTAGGTTTCCCAACAAGTTGGTTAATGTTTTTTTTTCTTTATTTCAGCCTTCTGTTTAATCTCAGCAGGCTTTACTGTTCCTTGAAAATGTTTACAGACTTGCATTAAGCCTTCCTCAATTTCCCCACAGGAGAAATTATCCTTTCGGTACCTACCATACAAGGCATCCTTGGTTTTTGGTGGAAGCATTAAGGACACAATTCTAGAAAGCACCCAATCTGCTGCTATGGTATCTTCGTAAGTACCTAAAGCCTTTAAATTACAACTCATCGCAACTTTAAAATTTTGCATGGAATCAAAATCATGTTTAGGTATGGGTAATTCAATTAGAGCCTTCAGTAATTGGGTGATAACCTTCTCCCGGTCTTCGTAATTCTGTCTAAGGATACTGAAGGCCACCTCATAATTGTTTTCTTTCACGGGTAATTCCTTTATCAGCTTGAAAGGCGTCCCTTTGACCTGTCCTAACAGATATGTGAGTTTACTTACATTAGTGAGATCTGTTCCTTCATGAACTAAGTACTTAAATTGATTCCAAAAGGATTTCCAATTTTGCTCCCCATCAGACTCCGGAAGCGTAATTTGTGGTATGGTTAGACTCAAATATGAAGTCCGTTTGGGTGGGGCCGGCGTGGGGATTTCCCTCTCTACAGCTCTGCCAAACCTCCTCTCTCTCTCTCTCTCTCTCTCTCTCTCAGTTGATTGAGAAAGTTTTTATATATTTATAAGTTGTGTTTTCTTCTATATTGTTTCGACCTTTTTTCCACACCACCACTGAGGTAAAAGTCTTGGCGCGTTTTTTTTTTTTTTTTTTAAATAGAGGTTTCCCCAGTAGGCATAAGTCCTCTCTCTGATCTTTCTTCTAAAAAATACTTGTTCATATCGTAAATAAGTTCTTTCTCCCGACTGTGGAGCACACGAGAGCGAGTCGGAGTAGCTGCCATCGTGGGTGGGGATCAGGGAGGAAGTGACCGGTCACCTGTAGTCTGAGGTGGGTGTCCTTGACCTCTGGCAACGTTGGAAAGCGACGTTGTCACGTGGTGTGGAATTTATACAAATCATTGCTATTATCCTAAAAAGCGACACATTCATAGCACTATATAGCCTTATTTAATATATTTAATAAGTACAGAATATTTAATATACAATTTCAAATAGTATATAGCTGACATATGACTGAGAGAGAGATAGGTACTGGGGTTGATGCGGCAGAGCTGTAGAGAGGGAAATCCCCTCTCGGGCCCCACCCAAACGGACTTCATATTTGAGTCTGACCATAGTACAGCTTTACTCCGCTGTTTCACAACTTGTATTTCCGCGGCAGTCTCGGCCATTCTCCACCCCATCCCTCCATCTCATCTTCGGCCTCCCCCTCCCTCCTCCCCCGTCCACCTCACTCACATACACTCTCTTCGTCAGTCTTTCACCCTCCATCCTCTCCACATGGCCAAACCACCTCAGTGTGTTCCTCATAACACTTCCTATCACATCCACATCCACACCACAACGCTCTTTTATATCCTCATTCGTCAGCCTGTCTCTCCATGTGACTCCATAGGCTTCTCTTAAATAACTCATTTCCACTGCTTTCACTCTTGACTTGTGTCCCTCCAACAATGTCCAAGCTTCACTTCCATACGTTAGAGTTGGTATCACAATACTGTCATGTGGTAACTTTTTCCCTTCCATGCCCACTTCCCTGTTTCTTATCACTGCTTTCAAAGAACCAGCAACCTTTCCTCCCTGCTGTACCCTTTCAATCACTTCACCCTCCAAACCTCCATCCTTACTCATCACACTACCCAAGTACTTAAACGTACTCACATTTTCCAATTCCTCACCATCCAACCTCGCTGCACATTCACTGACTTCACCTCTCTCAAAGACCATCACTTTACTCTTCCCTACATTCACCTTTAGATTCCCTTTCTTGCACACTCTCCCAAACTCATCCACCAAGCCTTGCAGCTCCCCTTCATCTTCACTCAACAACACAGTATCATCTGCAAACAACAGTACAGGGAGTTTCCAAACACTATCCCCTCTCACCAGGGCCACTCCAACATCCACCACCCTACCTTGTACCTCTTTTATTACCCCATCCATGAACAGATTGAACAACCATGGAGACATGACACATCCCTGTTTCAACCCAACCTCCAAAGAGAAAAATTCACTTAGGTCACCATCCACACGCACTGCAGCCTTAGCACCATCATATATACTCTTCATGTCATATAAGACTTTGTAGTTACTTGTAGTGGAGTTATATATATATTAGACTTGTGGACGAGCAGTTGTTATACTTGAGTAGCTTTGTAAGTAGATAATCTTTCCCATTTGTCATGTAGGGACAGGAGAGGTAAAGAATAGTATGGGACTATTTTTATTTGTCTTGGAAATATAAACAAGTCTCTCACTCACGAGTGAGTTGAGCAGAGTCCCTGTCTCCCTGTCTCGCTCTCTCTCTCTCTTTCTCTCAAGTTGCTAAGCCCTTCTCCCTACGACCTGCCTGTTCTATGGCTAGCCTCCATCTGAGCTCTCTTTCCTAAATTCTGGTGAAACAGGAGACGTATCACGTGTGTTCCTTGTGACTGGAAAGTTCTAGAAGCCTGTGTGTGAGTATGTGTGTATGTGTGTGTATGGTCACTAGGCGCTGTCGTGTGCCTATAAAGCATTCCTTGAGTTAAGAGTGTGTAAGCATGTTTAGCATTGCTCGATTCTCGCAGACACAGTACCTTCTCATCATCCGACTTCCTGCTTCTATCTGTCTCTCTATCTATCTATTTATCTATCTATCTATTATGATTTGTAATTATAATATGGAGTCCTAACATATTAATATGTTAGGACTCCATATTATTAACAAGATGTAACTTTTATGTAACCTTAACTACAATTATGTAACTACAAACGATATGTAACGATTATGTAACTCCATTTTATAATTATGTAACGACAAACGATTGCATTATGTTACACTTGCTACAATTATGTAACTACAAACTATATGTAACAATTATGTAACGACAAACGATTGCATTATGTTACACTTGCTACAATTATGTAACTACAAACGATATGTAACAATTATGTAACGACAAACGATTGCATTATGTTACACTTGCTACAATTATGTAACTACAAACGGTATGTAACAATTATGTAACGACAAACGATTGCATTATGTTACACTTGCTACAATTATGTAACTACAAACAATATGTAACAATTATGTAACGACAAACGATTGCATTATGTTACACTTTGCCAATTAACAGTTGCATTAACAAGATGTAACTTTTATGTAACTTTAACTACAATTATAAGGCCAAGACACTTATGTAACAGTTGCATTAACAAAATGTAACTACAATTATAAGGCCAACACAATTATGCATTACCACAATATTTTGTAACAATTCATAAAATGTTACAATTATGTATTACCACAATGTTAGAACAATATTATAAGTCATACAACTATAGCACAGTTCTGTATTACCAGTATCATCATACAAGTTAGAAGAAATATTAGACATTACTAAAGTGAAAACTCAGTATGTAATATATAACCTAGCAGTATTACCATGGCACAATTATATGCGTATGTTATACATACACATCTCACAAAATGTATACACCTTGTTTAAAATGTAATATTACTGGATAATTGCTATTTACTATGAATATTATATGTATACAATATTCATACAATTATGTTACTTTTACAATATTATGTATTTCACTTAATTAGCTTATAAGTTCATTATAATGTGTATATAATATGTATTAATATGTTAGGACTATTAACTGTCGATGGTACGCCATTTTCGCGTGACCGAGCAATATGTTAGGACTCCATATTATAATTACAAATCATAATAGATAGATAGATAAATAGATAGATAGAGAGACAGATAGAAGCAGGAAGTCGGATGATGAGAAGGTACTGTGTCTGCGAGAATCGAGCAATGCTAAACATGCTTACACACTCTTAACTCAAGGAATGCTTTATAGGCACACGACAGCGCCTAGTGACCATACACACACATACACACATACTCACACACAGGCTTCTAGAACTTTCCAATCACAAGGAACACACTTGATACGTCTCCTGTTTCACCATAATTTAAGAAAGAGAGCTCAGATGGAGGCTAGCCATAGAACAGGCAGGTCGTAGGGAGAAGGGCTTAGCAACTTGAGAGAGAGAGAGAGAGAGAGAGAGAGAGAGAGAGCGAGACAGGGAGACAGGGACTCTGCTCAACTCACTCGTGAGTGAGAGACTTGTTAATATTTCCAAGACAAATAAAAATAGTCCCATACTATTCTTTACCTCTCCTGTCACTACATGACAAATGGGAAAGAAGTTTATCTACTTACAAAGCTACTCAAGTATAACAACCGCTCGTCCACAAGTTTAATATATATATAACTCCACTACAAGTAACTACAAAGTCTTTTATGACATTCACAGCATTCAGCAACTTTCCATCTACTCCATATATTCTTAATATTTTCCACAATCCTTGTCTATCCACCCTGTCATATGCTTTCTCCAAATCCATGAAAGCCGCATACAACTTCTTTCCCTTCTGTAGAAACTTTTCCACTAAAGATCTAAGAATAAATATCTGATCTACACAACCACTTCCCTTCCTAAAGCCTCCCTGTTCTTCTCCAACTAATTCCTCTGTTCTTTCTCTAACTCTGTCAATAAGTATCCTACCATACACTTTTCCTATTATACTAAGAAGACAAATGCCCCTATGATTACCACACACTTCTTTTTCCCCTTTTCCTTTGTACAAGGAATAATTATACCTGACTTCCAATCCTCCGGGACTCTACCTTCCTCCCAGGCCAATCTGCACATCTTCCACATCCATTCTACTACTATCTCTCCCCCATGCTTCAGCATCTCACCACACACTCCATCAATTCCTGGGGCTTTCCCCGATTTAACTTTCTTCATTGCTTCAACAACTTCCATCCTACTGATTTCTTCCTGTCTTCTCATCTCCCTCCTTCTCCCAGCCATTCCCCAGCCACGTATACTCACATTACATCCATCCTGTATGTTCAACAATTCCTTAAAGTGTTCTCTCCATCTGCTCACTCTTTCTCCCTTCTCCACTAGTAATTTACCATTTTTATCTTTCACTTCCCTGCTAACCTCACTTCCACCCTGTCTTTCTCTCTTCACCTTTTTCCAGAACGTTTTCTTACAGTCCCTCCACTTTACACTCAAATTCCTTCCAAATTCCTCATCCACTCTCTTCTTACTCTCTCTTACTAATCTTTTCACCTCTCTCTTTCTTTCTACATATAACTCTCTCTTCCGCCTCTCAACTTCTTCCACGCCCCTATTTCTCATCCATTCATTGTATGCTTTCTTCTTTTGTGCCACAGCCTGTCTCACCTCTTCAGTCCACCACACTGTTCCTTGCACCCCCCTCCGTTTTCTCTTCCTTCCACACACCACGTCACATGCTGCACATATTTCTTCTGTAAATATCCTGCACACACCTTCCACGTCCCCCATATGCTTCAATTTATATTTGCCCAATCGTTCCCCCACTTCTCTCTTATACTCTGCCTTTTTCTCATCCTCTTGTAACCTTTCCACTCTCCTTGCAACTATTCCTTCCTCTCGTCTTTCCCTTCTTCTATTCCTCCATCTTACTTGTATCCTAATTCTGGCCACCACCAAGTAGTGGTCAGAAAGTCCACTCCCCCAACGTCTATAAGCTCTTGCATCCATTACACATCTTCGCATCCTTTCATCCACACACACATAATTAATCATTACCCTCCTTTCATTCAGTTCACCACCCACCCTTCTCATCACTCGCCATGTATACCTGTGGATCATTTTATGCCTGAAGAGGGTATTGGCTATCACCAACCCCCTCCCAGCACAAATGTCCACTAACGCACTCCCATTCTCATCTATCACAGCAGGCACACCCCACTCACCAACTATTCCATCCACCTTCACACTCCCTACTTTACCATTCATATCACCGATCAAAAACACTCTCTCATTCATTCCAAACTTTTCCATGCACACTTCCACATTTGTCCAGAACTCTTCTCTCACTGTGCTAGCACGATCTTGCGTTGGCGCATACACACGCACAATCGCCCACATTTGTATTCCAACTTTCAACTTTACCCACACAATCCTTGACCCAACTGATCCATACTCTCTTATGCTCTTCTTCCATCTTTTACTCACAACTATACATACTCCTTCCTTTGCCCTCTCATTCTCACCTAGTCCTGCACATATACCCCATCCATACTCCCATTCTCTCACACTTTCTCCTCTCCATTTTGTTTCAGTCATTCCACATACATCCACTTTTGCACCCTCAAGCACCTGGACAATCTCTCTTTCACCTCATCATTCGCTCCTCTTACATTCCACGTAGCCATTACCAAGTCCTTTGTCCGGTCCTTGGTCGTCATCGTTTGGTCAGTCCTTGCCCGAGGCTTCTTGTTTGTTTTTTTAGTTAGTTGTTTTCCGGGGAGGGGCACTAACCCTCCGCCAACCCTTTTAGTCGCCTTTTACGACAAGCAGGGATACTGGGGGAGTATTCTTGAAAAAAAAACCCACCCCCAGGGAGGTATCAATGTAAATGTGTATTAAACCTTCATTCGTTCTTCCACGTGAGGCTTTCCACGTAGGCGCTGTGAAGGCAATGGAAATCTCCAAAATAATTACATGTATTTACAATATAATTGTCCACAAGCGTTAAATGCAGTAGCATTTAATCATATTCATAATAAGAATTATTAAACAGAACGTATTCTCTGGGCTATAAAACCGCTTGAATAATTATTAACGCTCTTCAGGTTTTCCTCTGCTTTTAAGCAGGGATGACTATTCTAAAAGATAAAGAGCGCAACCGCTGTGGGGGAAAATATTTCCCACAATCACTTTAATATTGTTCACACTGTAATAGTAATCACTCACACTCTAATATTACTCTCACTAATAATCTCTCACACTATAATATTACTCACACATTATCTTTCACACTATAATATTACTCACACATTATCTTTCACACTATAATATTACTCACACTGTAATATTAATCACTCACACTATAATATTACTACTATTATAATACTATTCACACCATAATATTAATCTCATGGAATAATATTACTCACATTAAAATATTGCTCACACTAAAATATTAATCATTCATACTATAATATTAATCTCACACAATAATATTAATCTCTCACACTATAATATTATTGATACTATACTATTTTCTCACATTGTAATATTAATCACTCACGCTGTAATATTAATCTTTCACACTATAATATTACTCACACTATAATATTAATTTCACTATATTACTAACACTATAATGTTAATCTAACACCATAATATTACTCACACTAAAATTTTACTCACATTATAATTACTCATTATAAAATGTCTTAACCCCACTACCAAGAAGGATATTGCCAATACTGAAAAAAAATTTCCTCTGTTTCCTATTATTTCTCTCTGGGCGGGTCAACTCACAAGGCAGAATACAAGAGGCAGATCCAGTCAAATGAAGCAACGAATGCGCGCTCTGCCTCATTTAACTGTCTGCACACCCTGTTGTAATTCGAAACATGCAGTATTTATTTTTTACTATCACTTCCACAGCTTTACTTATTATCCGACTGTATACTTCAGCACCTGTATGATTCATACCAGAGGGAGTATCCTGAGGACAGTTTGTCTAAGCAAGTTCTCCACGCCAATTTATCACACGCCACACCCTCCCGTCATCTCCACCCTGTAACACCCTCTCTCACATGTCCAGTGCTGGGTCACAGCAGGGAGTGTCTGCCTCTCGGCGACAAGCCCTACTGCAGTCGTTCAGCACGTCACTTAAATTTGCGGGAAAGACATTAACATTGCAAATATTGAAATCGGTATCATGCTGGGCCAGGATGCATAAAGATTTGTCTGTATTGCCTTCAAACCACCTAATGGATTATCTAAGAGTTGGTTTGATCGACGACTTTGCAATACAGCGTGATCTCCCAGCATTGTGGCCCTCGAAACAAACTGCTTTACATCAGATGGTATTTAAAGATCAACAAAATTGAAACCTGAACTGAGGGTAGCTGGGGTCCTGGTGAACAGTAAAATAACCCAGATGATTCTGAAGACTGGTGGATGGTACACAGCAATCTATCTCTGGCACCGCCACATTTCTTTTCTTATATGTCAAGTTGCCTTTACATTGATCTGATCGGGTTTTTAAATCATTAACCACAAACAAACCACAGTCTTTGCAGAATGACCCTAGATGATATGCACTGTTATTGTGGGTACTAGTTTTATCAGGTATCCATGGGTATAACAGGGAGTAGACTGTTGCACGAGTATCAGCCCTTGGGACTAGCTTCGGACCATCCCTCTTTGGTGAACTTTTTCAGTGTTTCGGTAACACAGAGAGTAGGCCTGCAAATTCTCCTACACAGTTTCCTCCAACTATTAACACCAAACTACTTGCATATTACACACCACACTTCCTCTTCAAATTTTGAAGGAAAAACAAAAACGCAGCCTCGGAGTACCCGGTGTGGGGAGGGGGGATATAAAAGCCCCTACCATCCGCTCCTCTCCCGGTGATGGTTCAGAGAAATACTTGGAACCACTGTCTGACTCACTTCATTTCTGTAACATTCGTGGCCTTTCCTTTCACTCTGTGTATGTTGATTACCACCTGTCTTCCCCTAAATTTGACCTTCTTTTCTTTACTGGGACCCACCTGTCAGAGGCGACTGATATCAGACCCATCTCTCTATCCTCCTTATTTCTCTATACTCACTTATTGCCAAGAGTGGCTGTTATGTATATGTACGCAACAACATATCTTGCTCTCATGTTCCTGAACTTGAATCTGAATTCTCTACTCTCTGTCTTCAGCTATCATTTCATTCTCTCCTAAATATGTCTCTATTGTTTACTTATGCCCTAATTCTACTGACCATGAAAAATTCTTTGACTAGCATGCATCTAAGATGGAATGCATCCTATCAGTTTCTCCTTTCTCTGAAACCTCCATTCTAGGTGGTTTCAGTGTTCACTCCCATATTTGGCTCTCCTATCCTTTCACTGATCCACCTGGTGAAATAGCCCAAATCATTTCTGTTTTTAACGACCTAGAACAGATGCTACAGCACCCTACCCAAAGCCCTGACCGCCTTGCAGAGACTTCCAACATATTTGACCTTTTCCTTGCAGTTTTGGTTACTCGTTGTATAAATTAAACTATCAAAATATCACCAATTATATCTGTGTAGTTTATCGCTCCCCCAATGCTTCTTCTGAACCCAGTGTATTTTATTCCATTTCCACACAGTTGAGTAATCTTAATCTTGCCCTTAACACTGAAATTACCATCTTGGGTGATTTTAACATACTTAATGTTGAATGGTTATTGCACTCTGCAAGGACTGACGATGCTGGTCTAGAGTGCGAGCTGTTTGCAGAATCGTTTAATCTCACGCAACTGGTAAAGCAACCAACCAGCATACCAGATAATCCTGACCATAATGCCCATCTTTTGGATCTGTTCCTGACAAATAATCCAGATCAGTACAGGATAGAGGTATTGTCTCCACTTGGATCCTCTGACCACAATCTCATCAAAGCCTCATTACTTAGCCCCCCAAACCTCCCCATTCTGAATCTGATGGCACTTTGATAGGGCAAACTGGGATGAATTTAGAAATTATCTTGCTGACATTCCATGGCAGTCTTTCTTCTCTAGTGATGTCAGTTCTACCCAGTCCCACATTTGCGATTTAAAACTAGCTGGTATGGATTTATTAAAAAAATTGAACTCTCCAAAATGGTTTGATAGCAACTGTGCCAGAGCAACAGCCCAAAAGTCATCAGCATATAACTATTACTTGAAATAAAAAACATCTGAATCACTCTTTCAATTTAAAATCGCTAGAAACCATGCAAAAGCTGTACTAAATCTTGCTAAATCAAACTTTTTTCAAAACCAAGCATCAAAACTACTTAACAACGCTAATGACAATAGAATATTCTGATCAACTCTCAATTCTTTCAATAATAACTTTAACAAGTCATCATCCACTCCCCCACTAAAATCTCCAGATGGCAACATTAAAAATGACCGGCATGGGAAAGCAGATATCTTTGCCAGTACCTTTGCCAGAAATTCTACCTTAGAGGAAGCCAGCCAGAATGTCCCAGCACTAGAACTTGCCTCTCCCGACCTTGTTCCACTTAAGATACAGACAAGGTACGTGAAATCCATCCTAGACAATTTACCTACCAACAAAGCTCCAGGCCCAGATGGAATCCCTCCAATTGTTTTGAAAAAGTGTTCCCCAGAACTTGCCTCTGTTCTTGCAAAATTATTCAGACTATGCATACGTACTTCTTCATTCCCTAATTCATGGAAAGAAGCCAATATCCACCCAATTCCAAAGAAAGGAAGTTCCTCTGACCCCTCTGATTACAGACCAATAGCTGTCACATCTTCTCTTGGTAAGGTTTTTGAAACTGTGATTAAAAAGCACATAGTTAAACATCTTGAATCCAACAACTTAATTAGTGATAGATAATATGGTTTTCGCCAAGAAAGATCCACCATTGACATACTCAATCTCCTGACTCATACCATCCATCAATCAGTTGACCTACATGGTGAAACTCATGCAGTAGCCATGGATGTTTCTAAAGCTTTCGACAGAGTGTGGCACCGTTCCCTGTTGTCCAAACTCCCTTGCTATGGACTAAATTCTTTTGTTCCTTTGATTTCCTCATATCTCAGCAATAGAAAAATAAGAGTAAAAGTAGATGATGTATATTCCACTTTCCACTCAGTTAACACCGGTGTACCGCAGGGATCAGTTCTGGCACCAACCCTGTTCCTCGTTCATATTAATGATCTCTTATCTGTCACCCACAATCCCATCCATTCATATGCAGATGACTCAACACTTCATAGTTCACTCACACTCAGACATCCATTTGCAAAGTCCGATATCTCTAACTCTCACCTCAGTACAGCCATCTCTTTAAATCAAGACTCATCCACGATCAGTGAATGGGGACAAAACAACCTTGTCTCATTTAATGCTAGTAAAACTAAATATATACAATTTACTAATAGGCAGGTATTCCCAGAATCGTATATTACCTTCAATGCTACAAATATTCCCATTTCCAAAAGTATTGAAATTCTCGGCGTCTCGCTTAACAGTGCCCTCAGCTTGACCTTTCATGTCAGATCACTTGCTAAAACCGCCTCAGAGAAACTTGGATTATTGTACAGAGTCCGTAACTTCTTCACTGACGAGCAGTTAGTTATAATTTATAAGAGTCATGTGCGCTTTCAGCTTGAATACTGCTCACCCTTGTGGAGCGGATGTGGAGAGGTTGCATTAAAACAAGTAGACAATATTCAGAACAAAGCTGTTAGAATTATTAATAACCCTGCTATTACTAATAAACTACCTCCCCTACAAGTAAGAAGTAATGTTGCCTCCCTTGCGTTATTTTACAGATGTTTCTACAGCAAATGCTCAGACGAAGTTGCATCCATTGTGCAACCTCTCCATGCCCTCCCTCGTGCTACACGAGCAGCTGGCAGCGCTCATGACTGGAATGTCACTCAGCCATACTGCAGAACTTCTGCCTATCAGAATTCTTTCATTCCCCGAACTGCATCTCTCTGGAACTCACTTCCCCAGAGTTGTTTCCCTCCAGACTTCAACCTACTGCTGTTCAAGTCTAATAGACGAGTTTCCTGTCAAAATTTTTTTGAAGTTAGATACTTGTATGGGTAAAAAATATGCAGAAAATAACTATGTCAACCATTATTTCCCCAAAAAATGTGCAGAAACATGAAAAAATAATAGATAAAGTAGAAGAAAAATCACGTGGCTCTGAAACGGCGTCTGATTGGTCGTGACGTCACTACTCACACTGAGGCAGCATAGTCTGCTTTGTTTACGTTTAGCCAGCATACATTGTGCTTATTTCTGACCTCTAAGAATGTCCAGTGACAAGAGGAATAATTGCCAATGTTTTGTTCCAATGTGTAAATGTAGGCCTACTGACAAAGCACAGTAGGGAAATTATTCCTCTGTATACCAGCCAATAACAATAAACGAAAGCAGTGGTGGCTGGCTGCTCGTCGGAAGTTCCCAGTGCTGGAATGCAGTCTTTACTGTTGTGAAAATATTATATTCTTCACCGTATAGGTTCATACACACCTAATTATCTGAAATTCGGTCAAAAAAATACGCATAATTTAAGTATTAATAGAATATTAGGAGTCATAGCGGAAACGTGCTAAGGTTGGCGGGTATTTCTTCTTTAGATCGCCAACACGCCTTGACAGACTTCTGTTTTGCACAGATACTGATTTAAAGTGCAAATAAATGCATTTGTATGTTAAATACAAAGTAGAAGTCTGCCGAGGCAAGCTGTTGAGCTAAAGGAGAAACACTTCCCGCTAATTTCACTACGTTTTCGCTGTGAAACCGGAGTTTTTAAAAGGCAAAATTAAATACAAAAACTTGACCGGATTTCGGATAATTAGATGAGTATGAACCTCTATGGTGATAAAATCTATAACACTTACCAAATAAAAAGTGCCAATTCGGTGTTGATTCGGTAAATGACCGCCGATTCGGTATTTCGTCACACTCCCCTGAAGGTACACCCACACACACACACACAAATATTCGTTACCCTTGTGGTGTGATACAATATGACATAAGGACCAAGGGTTCTGAACTACTACCAGTACCAAATGAACACAGTTTCACTTTTACAAAGCATTTCAGAGTTCATCGCACCCAGAGGTAACGATAATTTTTATGGTGGGTGTACAGTACTTTACAATAAACTTCAGAGTCCCTGAAACTGTTTTTATCGGAAAACCAATAATGAAGAGGTCAAATATTAAATATTCATGAGCATAATACCATTATAAACTCATACAACTGATACTGTACGGCATACATTTAACACTTTCCACCTCATGAGATACAAGCACCGCTCGGGAATGGTGTAGCTGTAAGCTACTTCTGGTCGATTTCATCACAGTTTACCTAACAGGTACCATCCATTTACATCATGAAAAGTATTCCCTCATAACATACCTGAAGGGGGTAGTTTGCATCTACAGTGGCCATGTAGGTACAATTTTTATCTGTTACTGGTATTGTGTGATGGATTGGAGCATCGTCTGTAGTATGAATGCTGACGTCATCGCCAACATGGCTGCTGCTTCCCTCCAGCGGCAAAGAATTAAAGTTATCACGTCTTGTTCAGTGTAAATGATAAATTAAATTAAAAGATACATATACCGTAATTTTTTAAGTACATGGCAGAGTGCACTGGCCATGTTTACCCAGAACCGGCAACACGTCTATTGATACAGATGTTTTATGAACAGCGGACACCAGGAATCTGGTGCATGGATTTTTTTTTATTTGTTTTTCCTTCCTCTGTTCTGTTATTTAAAAAAAAAAAAAAAAACTAATCCTTCTGCTTATGTTGTTATCATTTCTCTCTGTTGTGCTTCTCTGGTCACATCCTTATCACCTTAACCTGTTCTATTGCTACAGAAAGCTTGTGGACCCTTCCAGTAAATGGTGGCTGTGGCACTTCTGAGCAGATAATTGGGAGGCTCTCAGGCAGTACACCTTTGATGTTCCCTGGAATAACTATTGCTTCCATGGCCAAAAGACATCCGAGTTTGCCTTGTGCATTACGGAGTTATTCTCTTGGGCGTGGATGCATACATTCCCTTCTCTTGTCTTGAGACTAATGCAAAAAAAAAAAAAATTAGTTTAACCCCCTGTGACTAGGGTCCCGCAAAGGGATGGAGTGGAGCTTGGCCCAGGGCTTGGCTCCGGTCCCGTCCCTCAACGTGACCACTTTCTTGCCGTTGTTTGAACACATGCGTGGGATTTTTCCTCACCTCTACTTCCCCTGCGATCAGCTGGCACAGCAGAGTACATAACCAAAATCAATCAGTTATTGTTGTGCCATCAGCAGTGATTATTTTCATGGAGCAATCCGGCCCGTCGTCAGCTTCTTCACCCACCCGCCTCTACGCTGGCAATACAACCTCCACCCATCACAGTACTTCTGCAATGGCTGTGAGGTTCCCCCTGTGCACAAATTCATACGCTAGAAAAATTATAGTATGAGATGTGTGTTGGTAAGAACAACAGTGACACTGGTGAAACAATAACGATAATAACTTTGTGAAATGTACGATAGTGACTTTTGTGTTATGTTTCCAAAAGAGACGCATGTGAAATATTTACGATAGTTGTTTGTCTAGTATTGACGATAGTGAAATTTGAGTAATATTTATGTTTGTGTACTATTTATGATAATGATGAGAGTGATGTGTTCGTGAAAGGGAAAGCAAGTGGTGAAATATGACAGTGACGTTTATGTTATATTTACGATATTGAGGTTTATGAATTTTTTTCTGTAGTGATGAGAGTTATGTGTCCTCATGAAAGACAAAGTGATTTGTGCAGGCTTGGAAATTAGTCATTTGGTTAGTACCTCAGTCAGTGTCATCTCAGTAGTAATGGAGATTATGCCAGCAGAAAAATGTGCAGAAGCGATGCCTTTGGAACTCTTATGGCAGTGACGCTTGTGCATGAAACTGTAAACAATATATGTATGTGCCTGTATATAATAACTGTATATAGAAAATAAGTGTATTAGTCATAAGTGAAAACAAGTAAAAAAAGTGTAAAGTATGAAATTAGTTTAGAGTGCCATTGTGTAATAAGGAAGAGAACATAAAACTTCCACAGATCTGGCAGGGGACTATTTTCCCTAGCAATTTGCAGCATTCATTTAGTTTATTTGCAGTCACACACATCTCAGTGCACAGTGACAGTACTGCAGCAAGGAACATCTAGAAAAAAGAGACGCATTGTGAACTAAGGCACCAAGGTGACGAGACATGACCCAGGACAACAGCGGGGGAAGGCAGTGAGTTTTGGGAAAGACCAGGGCTTTGAACGTGGCGGGTCAGGGAAGTAGCGAAGCGTAGGCTCGCTCAGCTCACACACATGCACACTGAGGCCGTGGCCGGGTGCACCCATCTGAACACAGACAGCTAAAAATTACCACAATTCAACTCCTCTGCACACCAAAATGCCAGTACTTAGTGACCTGGGGATACTTGCATTGGAAAAAGGAAAAGTTGTTGAGTAATATAAACTTATCTGAATTTCCTTTGTTGTGTGGTTGCTGAGCTATCAGTGTGTGAAATAGAGCTGCTTTGCAAAATTTGCCTGTAAGCTATGGGGGGAAAGTGTGAAAAATGCCCGTAGCCTAAGTGTTAATCATGCTTGTTCTAATGCTGTCCACAACAAGGAGAGTGCCTTCAAAAGGTACACTCCAGATTACTACTTTCTACTTAGGGGTGCCCCCTTCCTACCCCTGTATACCCAGGGAAGAGGGGAGGGTGGGGACAAAAAGAGCTCCACCCGCCTCAACACCAGCTTCCAACCCTTCCCATACCCCTACCCAACCACCTGTCATTCTTAACTGGCAGTTGCATCTCAAACTGACTTCATACTTAACACTCTTGGTCCAGGTCCTAATACAAGTATAGATCACTAGGATATGTAAAGAGCAAATAATATAACTACTAACACGCTGCAGCAAGAAATTAATATATTAAGACGTTGGCAGTAAAACAAAAACGCTAACAATGGGCACCTCCCAATAGGCAATACTCACAAGGTGGATGGAAAGCTGATGACAGGGAGAGCTGGAGATCCCTTTTCATCAGCCCTCGGGACTAGGTCCCGACCATCCCCCTCTGCTGAACTTTTTCAGTGTCTCAGTAACACAGAGAGTTTCCCTAACTATCAATATCAAACTACATGCAGAGTAGACACTTCACTTCCTTTCCCAAAATTAAAAAATCATGGCAGCACTACACGTGGCCTCAGAGTTCCCAGGGGGGGGGGAACCATAAATGCCTCCACCTTGGGCCCTCTCCCTGTGACAACTTGAGCTGCCTGGAACCACTGTCTGACTCTCTTCTTCTTCATTTCTCCTACATTTGCAGCCTTTCTTCTAACTTTCGCTCAGTTGAGCACCACCCCTCCTTCTCTAAACCTCACCTTCTTTTTCTAACTGAGACTCAGCTGTCTGAGGCAACTGACAGCAAACCCTTTTCTGTATCCTCCTACTTTCTCTATACTCATTTCAATGCCAAAGGTGGATGTTGCGTATATGTATGCAACGACGTATCTTGTTCTTGTGTTCCTGAACTCGATTCTTCTGAATTCTCTTCACTCTGGCTACGGCTTTCCTGTCATTCTCTGACTAAATATATCTGTGCTGTTTACTTATCTCCTAATTCTACTATCAAAAATTCTTTGACTATCTTACTTCTACAATGGAACACATTCTATCCATTTCTCCTTTATCTGAAATCTCCATTTTAGGAGATTTCAATGCTCACCACCACCTTTGGCCCTCCTCTCCTTTCACTGATCCACCTGGTGAACAAGCCAACACCTTTTCTATCCTTAATGACCTGGAGCAGCTTGTACAGCACCCTACCCGTATCCCTAACCACCTTGGAGATAGCTCCAAAATACTTGACCTCTTCCTAGCTACTAATCCCTCTGCTTACAATGTTAATCTTTTCTCTCAGTTGGGCTCCTCCGATCACAACCTTATCACCTTAACCTGTCCTATCGATCTGGTACGGCCTGTGGACCCTTCAAAGAAAAGTCGTCTGTGGCAATTTGGAGATGCAGCTTGGGAGGCCCTCGGGCAGTACTTCGTTGATTTTCCCTGGAATTATTATTGTTTCCATGGCCGGGAACCATGTGAGTGTGTCTTGCGCATTACGGAGGTTATTCTCTTGGGCATGGAAGCATACATTCCTTTCTCACATCCTCTGACTAATGTAAGAAAGCCTTGTTTTAATCACGCTTGTTCTAATGTTGTCCGCAACAAGGAGAGGGCCTATAGAAGGTACTGGAGCCAACCCACCCCTGAATCACATCTTTTATATGTTTCTGCCCGGAACCGTGCTAAGTCTGTTCGCTCTGCTAAAAATAATTTCATCAGTGCTAAATGCTCTCAACTCTCCAACTCGAATTCTTCCCGCTCCTTCTGGCACCTTGCCAAAAAACTTTCTAACAACTTTACCTCATCTTTCTTCCCTCCTCTTTTCTACTCTGATGGCTCCGTTGCTATTTCTTCTACTGATAAAGCAGATCTCTTCACTCAGACTTTCTCCTCCAATTCCACCTTAGACAATTCCGGTGCTGTTCCTCCATCACTTCCCCCCTCTGACTTCCTCATGGCTGACATTAAAATTTCTTCAGCTGATGTATTTTCTGCCATTGCTGGCCTCAATACTAATAAGACATAAGGGCCTGATGGAGTCCCTTCTGTTCTTCTCAAGAACTGTGCTTCTGTTCTCACACCCTGCTTAGGCAAGGTTTTTCGCCTTTGTTTATCAACTTGTACCTTTCCTTCTTGCTGGAAGTTTGCTCTCATTCAGCCAGTCCCAAAGAAGGGTGACCATTCCCAACCCTCTGACTATCGTCCAATTGCTTTAACATCCTGTAATTCAAAAGTTTTCGAGTCAATTCTTAGTAGAAAAATTTTAAAGCATCTTTCCTGTCACAACCTTCTTTCTGATCATCAGTATGGGTTCCGTCAGGGACCCTCCACTGGCTATCTTCTCACCTACCTTTCAGACTCCTGGTCATCCTCCTTTCGGGACTTTGGCGAATGCTTTGCCATTGCACTTGACATCTCAAAGGCTTTCGATCGAGTCTGGCATAAATCTTTGAATTCCAAACTGTCCTCTTACGGTTTCTATCCTTCTATCTGTGCCTTCATCTACAGCTTCCTTTCTGGTTGTTCTATAGCCGCTGTTGTAGACGGCCATCGTTCTTCTAGATCTTTCAAGGGTGGTGTTCTTCAGGATTCTCTCCTATCACCAACTCTGTTCCCTTTATTTATCAATGACCTTCTATGCTGTACATCTAACCCCATCCACTCTTATGCTGATGACTCCACCCTTCACCTTTCCATTCGGTTCCCACAACTTCCATCTCAGCAGTTACTTCAACAAACAAGGGATGAGGCTATGGCACACCTAATGTCTGACTTGGCTCATATCTCTGACTGGGGTAAAAATAATCTGGTTGTTTTTAATGCATCAAAGACTCAATTATTACACCTATCAACCTGACAAAATCTTCCACAGGTATACCCACTAATGTTTCATAATATTCAGCTTAATCCTGTATCATCCTTGAACATGCTTGGGGCTTCATTTACTAGAGACTTATCTTGGAAAGATCATATTACATCTCTTGTAAAATCTGCTTCCAAGAGATTAGGTGTGCTAAGCTGACTCCGTTCCTTCTTTACCCCTGCACAATTGTTGACTCTATACAGGGGTTTTATCCGACCCTGTGTGGAGTACAACTCTCATGTGTGGGGATGCTCCCCACATACAGCTCCTCTCAATAGAGTGGAGTTAAAGGCTTTTTGTCTCATTAACTTTCCTCCTCTTACTGCCTCCCTTCAACCTCTGTCTCTTCGTCGCACTATTGCATCTTTATCTCATTTCTATTTCTACTTCAATGGTCAGTGCTCCTCTGAACTGTCTGCCTGCATTCCTCCACCTTTACGACGGGCGCGTAGCACCCGTCTAGCAGCAAACTCTCATCCCTTTTCTGTCCAACTCTCTAATGCAAGAGTTAACCGTTACTCCCGGTCCTTCATTTATACAACAGGTCAACTCTGGAACTGTCTTCGTCTGTCTGTATTTCCTGCTTCCTATGATCTCCAGTCTTTCAAACGCAGTGTCCAGGCATCTCGAAATGATCGGATCTTGAATTTGGCTCTCTCTTGTATTTTGTTTTTCTCTTGGAAGGAACAACAATTGCGGGCTCGCGGCCTTTGGTTCCTTCTTCCTCGCATTAAAAAAAAATCCTCAGGCCTCATGCGTTGCGTACACTGCTTTGCAAACACACACACACACACACACACACACACACACACACACACACACACACACACTATATATATATATATATATATATATATATATATATATATATATATATATATATATATACACCCACACTCACACACACCTACACACAACACACACATACACACCCAGACACACAACACATAAACAAACAAAGAAAAGCACGCACAGACAGACAGACATGCAGACAGACAGACAGACAGACAGACAGGCAGACGGACACACCGACAGACAGACAGACACACACACAACATACAAACAAAAGCTCCCACAGACAGACAGACAGACAGACACACACACACACACACACACACACACACACACACACACACACACACACACACACACACACACACACACACACACACACACACATGCACGCACGCAAGTATGAGGCTTGACATGTCCGTTGTTATCGTGTTTGTTTTAGTCAGCGTCATAATGCATTAATTTCTTGCTGCAGCATGTTCTGTCTATCTATTGCCAGACACCATAATCCCGTAAGGGGTGGCCACAAACAATTCGCCTCCATGTCACCCTGCCTCCCGCCACTTCACCGTCCTGCTCCGAGCTAACACCCCCCTTTCTCATATACCTCTCCCCTCCATTCTTCCATCTCATCATTGGCCTCCCCCTGCCTCTTTCCCTGTCCATCTCACTCACATACACTCTTCTTGTCAGTCTGTCGCTCTCCATCCTCTCCACATGGCCAAACCGCATGAATGTGTTTCTCCGAACGCTTCCTATCACATCCACATCCACACCACAACACTCCTTCACTTCCTCATTTGTCAGTCTGTCTGTCCATGTGACTCTACATGCTCCTCTCAAATAACTCATTTCCACTACTGTCACTCTTGACTTGTTTCCCTCCAACAAGTTCCAAGCTTCACTTCCATACGTTAGAGCTGATATTACGGTTCTGTCATGCAGTAATTTTTTCACTTCCATGCCCACTTCCCTGTTTCTTATCACTGCTTTCAAAGAACCAGCAACCTTTCTTCCTTGTTGTATCTTTCAAGCACTTCACTCTAAACTTCCATCCTTATTCATCACATTACCCAAGTACTTAAACGCACTCATATTTTCCATTTCTTCCTCACCCAACCTCACCGTATATACAGTGACTTCATTGCTCTCGAAGACCATAACTTTGCCCTTCACTATATTCATCTTTAGATTCCGTTTCTTACACACCCTCCCAAACAGATTCACTTAGCCTTGCAGCTCCCCTTCATCTTCACTTAACAACACAGTATCTTCTGCAAACATCAGTACGGGGAGATTCCAGATCTTGTCCTCTTTCATTAGGGCTGCTCCAACATCCACTGCCGTACCTTGTATTTCATTTATAACCGCATCCATACACAGATTGAACAACCATGGAGACAAAACACATGCCTGTTTCAATCCAACCTTCAAATATAAAAATTCTCTCAGTTCAATGCCCATAAACTCTGCAGCCTTAGCACCCTCATACAAACTCTTCACGGCATTCAACAACCTCCCATTTACTTCATATATTCCTAATACTTTCCACAGTCCTTGTGTATCCACCCTGTCATATGCTTTCTCCAAACCCATGAAGGCCGCATACAACTTCTTTCCCCTTTCTAGAAACTGTTCTACTAAAGACCTAACAATGAATAGCTGATCTACAAAAACCCATCCCTTCCTAAAACAGCGTGTTGATAGTTATATGTTTTTTACATATTCTGGTATTCTATATTTGTATTAGTACTACAGTAGGACAAAGAGTGTTAAGTATGAAGTCAGCTTGATATGTAATTGCCAGTTGAGAATGGCAAGTGGAGGGATAGAGGTATGGGGGAGGTTTGGGAGATGGGGTGTAAGCAGGTGGAGCTCGTTTCGTCCCCCCTTCCCCTCCTCCCTGGGTATATAGGGGTTGGAAGGAGGCACCCCTGAGGACTTTGATGCATGGTCGCGGAGAGTTTAGACACGTTTTTCTGGCTCTCCTCTAGTTTTCAGGGCTGCCTCACCGGCATTAGTTTTGTAAATACACCATTAAAATTAGGATTAGCTAGTACTAATTTTCCTCCCTACTCTTGCTAGAGATATAGTAAGTGTCTATATCTATTTACTAAGATTACCTTTGCTTACTCGCCCACGGAGGGTCCCCCCCAATGATCGCTCTGGGGTGTGAAGTAACACGGTCGGGCCTCCCTGGAGTGGTTTGAGAGGGCAATCTTAGCCATAGGTGTGTTGTCCTGGTTTTTTTGTCTCTTGTTTGTTTTTTCTCTTTCTTCCCACTTCCCCCTTTAGGGGGAAGTGGTTACTATGGCGGACGCCACTGCTGCCTCCCCCCCCTTCAGGGGGGGAGGTAGTCCTGACCGACCCCCGACTGTCTCACGGACAGACTACCCCCAGACTGAACGGCCCCGGACACGCCCTCTGCTAGACATTGACGTAAAAAATGCGAGTTTTGTTTTGCTGCACGCAGTTGGTTCTACTCCCCTGTCCAGCCTCAATCCCTTCATTATCAAGAAGGTGATTGATGGGTGTGCAGGAGAGGTAGAACAGGTCAAAAAACTTGCTAGCGGAGATCTTCTAGTAAAGACTGCAAACTCATCCCAGGTTAAGGATTTGATGAAGATGAGCAAATTCCATTGCTATGATGTTGTGCCGACGATCCCTCACTCCATGAATTCCTGCAAGGGAGTCATCACTTGCAGGGACCTCATGGTCATGGAAGAGGACGACATCGTACGTGAACTTGCTCATGAAGATGTAATTGAAGCCCGTTTCATCACGAGATTTTCCGAGGGCAGGAGGACGAAAACGGCAACGGTTATATTGACTTTCGGTAAAGTGACTCTCCCAACCCATATCAAAGTGGGGTATGAAATTGTTAAAGTAAGGACATACATCCCTAACCCACTTCGTTGTTTACGATGTCAGTTATATGGACACCATGAAAAGTCTTCTCGGGCTTCTCAATCAGTCTGTGGCAAGTGCGCAACGCAAGGTCATGATGCTGACCATTGCACATCAGAGGGTGTCAGCTGCTTTCACTGCAAGGGTGCTCACTTCACTTCCTCTAGGGATTGTCCCAAGTGGAAGGAGGAGGAAGAGGTCTGTGCGGTGAAGGCGACTGAGGGCATCTCTTTCTACGAAGCAAGGAAAAAGATGAAGAAGTTGCATGCAACTCCCACACCGAATAGGTCCTATGCTTCGGCAGTGATGTCCTGCCCTGTGATGTGCACTGTGGAGACGCAGACTGATCTCATGCTTGTTAATCAAGTCACTCACTCTACCTCCACCTCCACCTCTAAACCTCCTGTAAGATCCAACTCTCTAACTGACCTCCCTAGAGCTTCTTCATACTCACAGGCCGCTGCTGCTTCTCAGTCAGTCAAGCCTAAATCGAAGCCTGACAAGACTGTAAAACATAACTTCACCACCCTTTCAAAGCCACGTCCTCATGTCCTCCCTGCTCCTAGCCCAGCGAGGGAGAGGAAGAATAGCTCTTCCTCGGTGGAATCTGGGAGCCTTGTTATTGACCAAAATATGGAGGTTTCCGTCAGCAAGCACCGGGAAAGGTCCCCCGGTAACCACTCGCCTGGTCGCGAGGGGCACAAAAAAACTAAACACACTGGCCCTCCTCGTAAATCTTAAACCGCTGCATTCACTATACTACAGTGGAATTGTAGAGGTATTGGAAATAAGTTACAAAATATAGCAATCTTGCTTTCTATACACAGGCCAGACGTTTGTTTACAGGAGACGCGCCTGGAGGATCGTCCTGATCCTCCACAGTTCAGACACTACCACTCGTATAGAAGATATGAAGGTCATGGAGTTGCCATTTACACCCACAAATCACACCCACAAACGGAAGAGATTCTAAATTCTACTCTGGAAGCTGTCGCGTGCAGAGTAAAATTTAATAACACGTATCTGTCTATTTGCTCTCTGTACTGTCCTCCACATGGCCCCATTGATAGTGATGCTTTAAATTCACTAGTTGAACATCTACCTGGAAATAAGTTAGTGTTGGGCGACTTTAACACCCATCACTATCAATGGGGTAGCTTGAGGATTGATGGTCGTGGGGAGCAAGTAGCCGACCTAATACTACAGTCCAACCTCTGTCTTCTGAACGATGGTAGAGCGACTCGTGTAGATGATCGTACTGGTAACTTTTCGGCCATTGACTTATCTTTGGCCTCCCCTGGTATACATCAAAATCTCTCATGGGACCCTTACGACGACTCCTTGGGAAGTGATCATTTACCCATCTGTCTTTCTTATACACGCGACATCATTTCGGACCCTCCACTTCCAAAATTTAACTATAAGAAAGCAGATTGGGGATCCTTCTCAAGGATCGTCAATTTAGATATATCTGGGGAGACCATAGATGTTAAGGTCGAAAATATAACCCAATCCATATTACACGCAGCTGAGGCTGCAATTCCCAAGACTTCTACAGTTCGTGCGCAGCATAGAGCACATTGGTGGACGCCGGATTGCCGACAAGCATTAAGAAAACGCAATAGGAGATACAGGATTTTTGATAGTCAGCCCACTGAGGAAAATTTTATTGCATACAAACAGGCACGGGCTGAGGCAAGGAGAATAATAAGAAGGGCCAAACGTGACTCCTGGCGGTCCTTTGTGTCCACGGTGACTCGTACAACACCATTACGTAAAGTCTGGTCCACCATAAGAATATTAAATAATAAAGGCCCATATTTCCCAGTCACCACCTTGCAAGTAAATAATAACATCTATGACGAGCCCGTGGACGTTGCTAACATCCTCGCCAGGAGCTTTTCTCATGTAAGTAGCTCAGCCAATTATGATCCGCGTTTCCAACATCATAAACGCACGGCTGAGCTACAGATATTAGACTTTGCCACAGAAGTCGTAAACTCCCCGTACAACTAAGAGTTTACGCTAGATGAACTGCTCCTTGCCCTTAAATCCTGTAAAGACACCAGCCCTGGACCAGACACCATCACGTACGGTATGATCCAGCATCTTAATCAGGACAACCTGATTAAGATGTTAGCATTGTACAATGAGATTTGGGCGTCTCGAACGTTCCCAAACTCATGGCACTTTGCGCACATCATACCGATACCCAAAGAGGCTGGTCGTCTTATGAATCCCACTTCATTTCGTCCTATTGTGTTGACTTCTTGTCTATGTAAGGTCATGGAACGTATGGTTAACAATAGGCTTCTTTTTGTTTTAGAGTCGAAGAATTTGTTAAATGATCAACAATGTGGCTTCCATAAATACAGAAGTTCACTAGATTATTTAATGAATTTGGAGCATTGTACTGCAGAGGCACTTGCCAATAAAGAATTCATGATAGGGGTGTTCTTGGACATCCATAAAGCCTATGACATGACCTGGCGACACGGTATACTAATGAAGCTCTATGCTTATGATTTAAGAGGAAATTTGCCTATTTTTATTTCAAATTTCTTAATGGACAGGACTTTCTCTGTCAAATTACCCCGTAACGTAACATCGGATATATTTATCCAGGAAAACGGGGTGCCGCAGGGAAGTGTGCTTAGTCCTACTTTATTTAGTATTATGATCAATGATATTCTGTCATCAGCTCCCATCCCGAGGAATCTTAAATACTCGCTCTATGCTGACGATTGTGCAATATGGCACTCCTCCCGTAATGCACAATTTTCGGCTGGACGGATTCAAGCAGCCCTTGACTCTGTCCACCAATGGGCCTTGCAGTGGGGATTTAAGTTTTCCTTCCGTAAGTGTGCCGCTGTAGTTTTTACAACTCGTAACGTCCCCGATTTGCATTTATTTTTGGATAATAAAGCGGTACCTTTTCAAAATTCTGTAAAGTTTTTGGGCCTCCACTTTGATTGCAGAACGAATTTTAAACTTCACGTTAATACTTTGCTTGCTCGTTGTGATAAACCATTAAATGTCCTTAAGTACCTAGCAGGTACTACATGGGGTGCCGACAGAAAATCTTTATTAACCCCTTAACCGCGGGGCGTCACTTTCGTGACGCTTGGGAGCAAGGGATCATACCGCGGGGCGTCGCTTTTGTGATTCTGTGTTATTTTGATTTCACCCGGGCTTCCAAGTGGGGGCTTGTATCATCTATCAGTACTGCCAATGTCCAACACTAGTCAGCACTCCTAATCTCATCTGTACTCCCATACATTGTTGACAATTTAGCCATTTCTCCCCATTCTTGACTCCCCTCCCTACCCCCCCTCCATTACCCTATCCTCTTGCCTGCCCGGCCATGCTGCGCTAAGTAAATCTCCCCTGGAATTTTTCACTGATTTCATCCATTGAAATAAGCCCTATGTCCTATTCTTATACCAAATAATATATACAAGAAAGAAATAAGGTAAGTGAGAGTGCCATACACCTGGAATTGGTTAATTATCACCTGACAACACCTCACGTGCACTCGTTCGCTAATTTTCGCTGTTTTTTTCCCCTTGAAATATGCCGTATAATCTATTTTCGTAATAAATATACATGTAAGGAGGGAAGGGAGAAGCCTAAGTGATATTTACATTCACCTGGAACTATCTAATTTATAATGTATTGTCTAGATTTCCTGCCAATCATATCAGTGCTACACAAAGCTGTTTCAAGATTTAACATTGGTAGCTCTGATTATATATCTCCTAAGTAGGCCTCTAATCTATTTTCGTAATAAATATACATGTAAGGAGGGAAAGGAGAAGCCTAAGTGATATTTACATTCACCTGGAACTACCAAATTTATAATGAATTGTCTAGATTTCCTGCCAATCATATCAGTGCTAGACTTAGCTGTTTCAAGAAGTAATATTGGTAACTCTGAATAACCCCTAGCAGGCCTCCACGCTGGCTGGCCCTGCGTTATCAGTTTACTCTCATCTTCTGAAGTGAGGGGACGTATGTTTCTTCTTGCTGACTTCAAGGCCTTTTTTCACCCCCATGCAAATGGCTCTGTGACCTTTACCCCCTACTAAACCTCGTGTGGAAAGAGGTAAAGGGCTGACAATTGATAAAAGAGTGACTACGATCTTTCTATTGAGTAAAACAGTGCAAGTGGAATTGTAAGTAATGTGTAATTAATGTGTAAACAGCAAGTGAAAGTAATGAATGTAAATATACGTGAACAATGGAAAATAGTTTTATAAGTTATTTCAAGTGACAGTGCACAACACAGTGTAAATAAAATAGAAATGTAAATAACGTAAATAAAATAGAGAACGTAAATAGAAATGTAAATGAGTAGTATTATAAGAATACGAGTATATACCCTAGGAGTAATGAAAGTGAAAGTTTCACTCTAGCATGTCTGAATGCTATGAGTTATGAGAGTGAAGATGAAAGTGACATTCACTCTCAATGCCAGTATACAGGACGAGAAAGTGAATGCTACGTATTTTACTGAAAGAAATTGAATCCCTACAGTGACAATAAACTAATACTACTGAAGGAAACTTATGGATAAAGACTGTAGATATATATGTTATATAGTAATAGAAATATAAAGTGTGGGGGGTTTTATGAATAATAAATGACAGAGTAACAAAAGCGAACTAGTGCCAGTGCGACGATCAGACGCGCTCGTAATTTCCATTGCTTTCACAGTGTTTTTTTTTTTTAGTATGGATCCCAAACTACTTGGAAATTGTAGAATAGTGTTTATAGTGTTTGTATCTGGCAGTGGTAATCATATTACGGGTTGTCGGGAAGTGTAAAGTGGAGACTTCGTTACCCTACTTCAGAGGTCTCCACAAGTCCTACGGTAACCGTCGAAGGCTCAACAATCATTCCAGGAGAAAGCTGAAGGTATGTGCCATAAGCATATGTAATTTTATTGTTCTAGGACTAATAACTGATTTTTGGCAAATATTTTTTGAGAGTCTGTCGGAGCCCAAATAACCCCGCGGCACACGCAAGTCATTGGTAAACAAGCCCGCGGTGTAGGGGTTAATGGTGTATAAGTCCCTTATTCGATCGAAGCTAGACTATGGCGCACAGGTGTATGGCTCGGCATCTGATGCCACGCTGAAAGGATTGGATGTGTTGCAGAATAAATGCTTGCGAATGTGTCTTGGAGCTGTCCGGTGTACCCGTGTAGCTCGTATGGAAGTGGAGGCGAATGTGCCTCCCCTCTGTATTCGCCGTGACCACCTGGCATTATCGTATGGGTTAAGAACATTAAGGAAAAGTAATATTGGCAATGTGGCCTGTACCCCCCTGCGTCAATACCACCACCTTCTGTGGGAGGAGCATCGGCCACTTGCCGTTCGCCTCCACTTACTGACTCAGGAGCTTGGTGTGGACCCCAGTGACTGTGACAAGTTGGTGCTAAAAAATATTGCACCTTGGGAGCCGCCCAGCTTTACAGTGGATGTATCATGGCTCCCAGCACCAAAGGCCAAGGCGCCGGAGGTGGAGGTCCACCACTTATTTCGTAACATCATTGTTCGTCACTTGGGGTCCCATCAATTGTACACCGACGGCTCCAAGTCGAGTGAATGTGTGGGTGCAAGTGTGTGGTCGACTGAATGTGCTCTCAGGTATCGGTTGCCGACTCATACATCTGTGTTTACTTCAGAACTTTTTGCTATTGACAAAGCCATAGACTATGCTCTCAATTCTAGGCATGACTCATTTGTCATAATTTTCAGATTCCAAATCAGCCCTTCAGGCAATTGCATCTTGCACTACGGACTCTCACGAGATCCAGGGCTGCATCGTTAATAAGTTGCATTCATGCAACAAGTCATTCACGCTGATCTGGGTGCCTGGTCATTGTCGTATCTATGGCAATGAGCAGGCTGACTTACTTGCAAAGTCGGCTGTAGAGCTCGAGGAGACTTGGGACGTTCCTCGTGATCTACGGTCGAGTCTCTCTCTCGGAAAGAAATCAATAAATCTTCTGTGGCAAGGTCAGTGGACCAGACTAAGTATTCCAACTTGTAAGCCGTACCTGGGCGACTGGGACACTGCCAACCGTCCCAGTCGCCTAGAAGAAAAAGTGTTGGCACGGTTACGGCTGAATGCCACCTTTTTAACCCACATTAAACCATATATGGAAAGACGCTTCCCACCGCACTGTGACATCTGTAATGCGGTGTTATTTATCAGTCATATCATCCTGCGCTGTCGGCGATTTATTAGTGAACGTGCTTCACTTATAAATTACTGCGGTGCAATAGACGTCCCCTTCACCCTTTCCACCATCCTGGGTGATGGGGACATTGTTATGACTGATAAATTGATGGCTTTCTTGAGAGAGACCGGACTGATCAGAGTGATGTGACTTTTTTGCTGTGTGGTTTTGGTTTTTATGAACAGTAAATATGTATATATTGTAATATTAATTAGGGTTGACAGTTGACATATTTTAAATAGTTCCTCCTCCCACCGATCCATTTCTAATATAGATGTCCCCTACATTAAGACAAGTTCCTCGCCTGACAGTCACCAGCTGATGAGTGCAAGTGTGCAATATAGGAAGGTATTGGGCACTTGCAGTCGATGGTCGTCTGCTGGCCGAGGTTCTTCACTTTTTGTACAAATTATGTAAATACATTATACTATCTCGCTTAAGTTATTCTAATTAGGGACGACAGCTGACGTATATGGAAATGTTCCTGACTCGTCTGGTTCCCTTTCATATATTGATGTCCCCTATATTAGGTTGTGCCTCGACTGACAGTCACCAGGTGATGAGTGCAGGTATGTAATGTAGAAAAGCATTAGATATCTGCAGTCGATGGTGTTCTCTTGGTCGAGGCTTTTTGAATATTAGTGTAAGCCTGGTTATTTGTCTCTTAGGATTTAGTATAGGTTAGCGATTTGTCTGTTAGGTGGTTAGTTTTAGGGTCTTTAAATTAGGTATTTTTGTTTATAAGTAATATAAGGTTAAAAACATAAAAAAATAAATAAAAATAAAAATAAAACTACAAAAAAATAATAAAATAAAAATTATTATATATATATATGTACGTGTGCATGAAAGTGTGTATGTTCATATGCATGGATGTGTGTATGTATGTATGTATGTATATATATATATGTATGTATATATATATGTTTGTATATATATGTATATATGTGTCAATATATATATATATATATATATATATATATATATATATATATATATATATATATATATATATATATATATATATATATATATATGTCTTAATGACCAGAGGCTCCGGCCTCAATGGTCGATAGGCAAAAAAAAAAAAAAAAAAAAAAAAAACACCCCTGAGCAAAAGTTAGTGATTGTGAGTGTACACCCACGCACCAAAGGTTCTGTACCCCCCTCCGTGGAAAGAAGTGGAAATGAGGGTTAGAGAGAGAGTAGGCGAACGGACAACCGAGGGTGGTAGTTTGGTTCCGAGCTACGAGGCGGATGTTGAGAAAGCTAATGAACTTGGATTCGAAACATTTCCATGCTATTCACCTTCCAAACATTATGCATTCGTAACAAACACAGCATATATTATAGCACAGACTACTATGTTATCATGGAGTCCTGGGAAACGTGCTCCAGACACAACCCATTTACTTCGTATTCTCATCATACAAATGAAGCATCGAGCCAATTTCACTTCAGTCTGCATCGCGGAGGCTAACACTGGACAAGATGAGGTTTATGTTGTTTTTAGTGTGCTGATTGATCTTACTTCATTTTTAAATAGAATCCAATGGTGGTTTAATCAACCCGGTAGAAAATTAAGTAATGTGTTACCATAAACTGTCATGTGCATTGTTGTTCTAAATGTCTAATTATTATAGTCATAATGTGAACATGACATTAACATAACATCATCTTTTTCCCAGTTGTTATTGTCATGTTCGCATTATGACTATAATAATTAGACATTAAAAACAACAATGCGTCGTGACAGTTTATGGTAACACATAAAGTAATTTTCTACCGGATTCTTTATACCAGTATTGGGTTGTGTTTAATAAATGAAGCATAATTAGTCAACACACCAACAAAAAAGAACATAAACCTCACCTTGTCCAGTGTTAGCCTCCGTGATGCAGACTGAAGTGAAATAGGCTCGATGCTTCATTTGTATGATGAGAATACGAAGTAGATGGGTTGTGTCTGGAGCACGTTTCCCAGGACTCCATGATAACATAGTAGTCTGTGCTATAATATATGCTGTGTTTGTTACGAATGCTTAATATTTGGCAGGTGAATAGCATGGAAATGTTCCGAATCCAAGTTCATTAGCTTTCTCAACATCAGCCTCGTAGCTCGGAATCAAACTACCACCCACGGTTGTCCGGTCGCCTACCCTCTCTCTAACCCTGGTTTCCACTTCCTTCCACCGAGGGGGGTAGACCTACAGAACTTTGATGGGTGGGTGTACATACCTGAGACAACCCACCCCTGAATTTCATCTCTTATGTTTCTGTCGAGAACCATGCAAAGTCTGTCCTTCATTCTTATTAAACATTTTCGTTCTTATCCAATGAGCTGAGCTCTCCAACTCAAATTCGTCCCACTCCTGCTGGCATCTTGCCAAAAACCTTTCTAATAACTTTACTTCATCATCCTTCTCTCCTCTTTTCCATTCTGATTACTCTGCTGCTGCTGCTTCTACTGATAAAGCAGAACTTCTCTCTAAGACTTTCTCCTCCAGTGCCACCTTAGACAATTACGGTACTGTTCCTCCATCACTTCGTCCCTCTGACTTCCTCATGACTGATACTACAATTTCTTCAACTGATGTGTTTTCTGCCACCACTGGCCTCATTACTTACAAGACATATGGGTCACATGGGCCCCTTCTGTTGTCCTCAAGAGCTGTGCTTCTGTACTTATACCCTACCTAGGTAAATTCTTTTGTCTTTGTCAGCTTGTACCTCTCCTTCTAAGCAGGAAGTTTGCTGTCATTCAGCCTGTCCTAATGAAGGGTGACCATTCCCAGCCCTCCAACTATTGCCCAATTGCTTAACCCTTACACCGCGGGCTTGTTTTGCTCTGTTTTGCATGTCCCGCGGGCATATTCGGGCTCTGACAGACTCTCAAAAAATATTTGCCAAAAATCAGTTATTAGTCCTAGAATATTAAAATTAAAAATGCCTATGGCACATACCTTCAGCTTTCTCCTGGGATGTTTGGTGAGCCTTCGTCGATTACCGTAGGACTTGTGGAGACCTCTGAAGTTGGGTAATGAAGTCTCCACTTTACACTTCCATACAACCCGTAATATGATTACCACAGCAGATATTATCACTAGAAACACTATTCTATGATTATCAAGTAGTTTGGGATCCATATTAAAAAAAAAACCCACTGTGAAAGCAATGAAAATTACGAGCGCGTATGACCTTCCCATTTCCGCTAGTTTGCTGCTGGTATTCTGTCATTTATTATTCAAACAGACACACAACCTTTATATTCCTATTATTATATAACACTTATATATATCTGCAGTCTTTATCCATAAGTTTCCTTCAGTAGTATTAGTTTATTGTCACTGAAGTCATTCAATTCTTCATTCAGTAAAATACGTAGAGAGCCACGGATTCACTTTCACTGTTATAACCTCAAGTATTTGTACTCATATTCTTATATTACTAATTATTTACATTTCTATTTACATTTTCTATTGTATTTTCAATATTTACACTTCTATTTTACTTACACTGTTATTCACTGTCACTTGCAGTAACATAAAACTATATTACACTGTTCAATCATGTGTACAGTCGCCAAACTTTCCACCTGGGCCACCCCGCCACGAGAGGTGGGTAAGGGGTGCTGGCAACAGTGTAGGCTATCTGTTTGTTCGTGTGTACATGCTTGATGAAAGTTCGGATCATCACCTCTCGTTTTCCTTAGTGAATCTCAGTCAAAGTTCATCCCAGTAATCAGTCGACAATTTTTAGGCGATAGAATTTCAAAGGAGCTTCTTGAAAGTGTTGGATAATGCAAGTATTGAAAACAATAAGTAAACTAATTCAAAAGGCCGCATCTTTACATATATTATATATTTAAAAACGTATTCTTTTTCATTATTACATGATAAAACCCATGGCTAAAAAATGTCTACTGCATATTGGGGGGAAGAACCGTCGTGTGACCGGCCTTATGGTTGAAAAGTAGATATCTGTGTCTGACTGTTCGTTTTGCATTTAGCCAGTCCTGGGCCGATCTTGATTAAACCTATTGAAATACCATTCTTGATCTGAGACATGATTAGACAAGTTAGGTCATTAATCGTTACAGGATTACTCATTGGGAGGATATTAATTTAAACTAAGTAGGAGAGTCGGAGGTTGAAACTTCTGTTCGTTGAGGCAGAATACTGCCTTGAGTCAGCTAGTCATGAGTCAACCTTTCGTTAACAGTAGAAAACCTAAGCATCTCATCACTTAATCATTACGTGGATCTCTGTGCTTGCAGTGCAAACACGGCAATTGTTTTAATAGTTGATATATATTAAATATTTGAAACAGTACTGTGGGTGACGCGGTAGTTAACGCTTCCGCCAGGCGATCCGTGTGACGTGGTTCCACCCCCGTCAGGAGAGATGGGTTTCTCCTATTAAGCACCAAGCCCTTGTCTTATGACCTAGGTCTTGGTAGCAGCCAGTCAGCAACCAACATCACATATCCTTGCTCTCCGGATCTCGGTGACGGGGGCTAAAGCAAGGTTCGCGGGATAAAAAAAAAAAAAAAAAAAAAAGTGTTCCAGCCTGTAATGATAATTTCATGTTCGTTATGTTGCATTTACCAATCACATAAGTAATATCACAGGCAATGGTGATATAAATGTCCAAAACAATTCATGAATCAATAAAATTGAGCTTAAAATGACTGGAAGCTTTTGCATACTGTGGTGAAGAGATGGTGTCTTCATCTTGCTATAATGTGAGATAATGTTGTTCGGTGAATAATCGATGAGCATGTAAATGTGTGACCGCACACATAAGCGGCAACGCTCACAATCAGTTTTCCTTGCAATGTGTAATTCAGTCATACGTTAGACGAATGGACTATAAAGATGTGCGGTAATGATCATAGTCATATGAAAAATGGTACGGTAAATCATTATCATAGCTGATATAATAACCACATTCGACAAAAGTATGCATAAATTCTCTGCCTGCTGAGGTGACAGTATTTTAATCTCCTACCTCTTCGTGGTGCACCACAGAACACATGAAAACATCTGCCTGAAGTACTACCAACGAGGAAATAAGCAACCGTTAACAGTGTCTGAACATCATCCTAATGTTTATTGGTCAGTGTCATTCACGATGTGAATATGGCAGGCAATCTTACTTGTAACTGGATGTGGATGTCAGGTAAATGCATTCATCTTCAACCTATACTGATAATGGTATCAAGTGATAACCCTATGAAATGGAATTACTGATATAATGAGAGAGTGTGAGAGAAAGGCTTGGAGTGATTCCAGTATTTAGTGCATTAACATGTTATTGTAACAATGTAAAAACAACATAGAAAATAACATGTTTAGTATTGTTAAAAATGTAAATATTTGGTAGATTGCCAATGGATCTCAAAAACTAGTTCGGCAGTTATTGCCACTGGCGGTATGAATAACGTAACCCCCTCCCCTCAACGTCCTGCACCTGCCCTGGACTTCACTATGCCAAGCTCCCCCCTTAAGCAGCTCTCCCACCGGCTCGACCAGTTGCAGGAAACCGGTCGCATGGAATTGTTGCATGTCACAGGTTGCACGGACCAAGGCCAAATATGTATAGTATAATATATATTATTGTATTATAAATAAAAGTTTATATTTATATAAGAATATTATTTGTATTACTTTATTATAAAATTTTTATAGTCATATATCTTTGGCCTTGGTCAGCGCGACCTGTGGCACACAACAATTTTCCATGCGACCAGTTTCATGCAACTGGCTGAGCCGATGGGAGAGCCGCCTTACTCCTGAGACATTTTTCTCACCACCTAACTCCAGCCATCTATGGGATGAACTCTGACTCTGACAGAGGTTCACTATGGACGAAGAGAGTTGATGATCCGAACTTTCGTCGAGCATGTACACACGAACAAACATATACACTGTTGCCAGCACCCGTTACCCACCTCTCGTGGCTAGGTGGCCCAGGTGGAAAGTTTGGCGACTGTACATCCATTGCTTTCACTTGCTATTTACACATTATTTTCATTTCCCACTTGCACTTTTAGAACTGCTTCTGGCTGTGGTAATCAAAGAAGCAGGTAACGCAGAGGGGAACCTGGCACTCAGCGCACTGCCAAGAGGTGTTTGTGCTCAGGTGTGCGTCGGGTGGTATGGCACACACCTGGCACCTGCGGATCACAGCCTTCCTCTTGGTTGTAGCAGGCATTTGCACCAGTCTGTGCCAATCCATGTATGCCATCTGCTCAAGTCTGTTGGGAAGTCTTACTGCATGGCGCCTTGGAGCTGCTGCTGTCACCTTACCATATCTTTCAAGCAACTGCTGAACACAAGTCCTGGCGAACAACCTCAAGGAGAAAGACTTGGGTGGCTTGACCTTCATCTTGTACAGGATGAAGGCGTTCAGCATCGTCATGTCTATGAGATGCAGAAAAACTTTCCTGTACCACCTAGTATTCTTCCTGAGGCAGTCGATCTCTCCAATCATCATGTCGGACTTGTCCACCAGCTGCATGTTGATATTGTAGTCTAAGACAGCATCAGGTTTCCTCACAGGTTCGCCTGTCCTACGGTCGACCTTCCCACTGTCTCATTTCCCCCTTGTGTACGGTGGTGAGCATGTGCACGACCCTCTTGTCATGCCACGCATTGCCAGCATCTTCTCAGACTTGTTTTGGTGCGCGTCTCCTCGCTGCGAGGTTCCTACCTCTGGAAATTTAGGGAAGTGGGCACGATTACTCTTCACAGTGCCGCAGGAGCCGATGCCGTGCTCCGAAAGGTATTTGGCAACTTTCGGTGCTGTATAATAGCTGTCTGTATACAGCACATGATTCCCACCAAAATACCTTTCAAGGAGCACTTTCACTACACAGCCTGAGAAGCCAAGGGGGTGTGTTTTATCAAGATCGACAGTGCTGGCTGAATAAACGACGAAGTCAAGGATGTACCCCGTCTTACTGTCGCACAGTACAAAGAACTTGATTCTAAAGTGATGGCATTTGCTTGGAATGTACTGCACAAACCTAAGACATCCTCTGAAAAAAAACAAGGATTTGTCAATGACAACCTTCTGAAATGGGTGGAAGAATGTCATAAACTTACCCTTCATTCTGCTCAGAATCTCCCAGATCTTCCAGAGTGGGTCGGTTTAGGAAGGTACATCGTTGTTGGCAAAGTGTAGGTTTTCCATGATGTTCTGGAAGCGATCTCTGGCCATGTACTTACTGAAGGTGGGTGAGGGTAGTAAGGGGTCCATGGACCAGTATTCTTCCAACTCATGCTTCTTTGAGTGTGGCATGAGAAGCATGAGGGCGAAGAACACATACAGCTCCTGCACTCCCAGTATGGACCACTGTTGCATCTTGGCTGCACCTGTGCCACTTGCAGCACGTTGTGATTCATACCTGTTGGTCTCATCACATATGTGCTGCATGACTTCGTCATCGAGGAAGGCCAAAAGGTAGTCAACACATTCAGCATCCTCGTCAAGATTGAAGGCAGGCTGTATCCCTGAGGAATTCTCGTTGAAATCAAGATGTTCTGGGACAAAATCGGACCCTTCCATCCACGCAAAGGCGTCCAGGATTCCCTGTCATGGCGGTGTAGGGTGGGTGAGGGTGGAGGGTGCCTGTGAGGCAGATTTCTCTGGTTCAAGGTCACTTGCACTGACCCTGGGTTGCCGTACAGCACTAGCAGCCCTTACTCTACAGGCAACTCTACTTTTACGGGTCAGGGATTTACCTCTTCCTCTACGGCCTGCCTTCATTGTTGATGCTGGTGGTGACTCCAACGACGAAGAGTCCGGAGAAAATTCAGCAGAAGAAGAGGAAGATATGAGTGAAGTGGGGCTTGGGGAACAGGGAGGTGATTCACCTTGGGACTCATGGTGGGCTGGGTCATGCGTGGCCATTGTTCCGGGGCTAACCCGCCGCCTTTTCATTCCCTTCCCAAATTCCTTCCCTTCCTGCACTAACTGCTCCTTTCCCTTGGAGCTAGGGATAACTTGGGACACTGAAGCACTCGTACTAGTAGTTCCTGGCACGATTTCCTCACCCGGCTCATCACACGAATCCCCCGAAGGGTCATAGTCACTATCCATCATTATCATTGATAATTCGGCTAGTTCACGTTCCACTGCAGAGTCACTTAGTCCTTTCCTGCTTCCCCCACGAGTTTTTCTGGGTGTAGAGGTCACGGGGCCCTTTGCAATGGGCGCAGAAGCAGCAGAAATGGCGGGGCGTGAGTGCGACATGCTTTGACCACAGAGGAGGACAAGGAACTAAATGGCGCGGCTTATCTGAGAAGGTAAGGGTTGACAGTGACAATGGGGCTGACAGCTGCTAACTTACATGTTAAGAAATTATTGGTAGGAAATCTCGGCAATACATAAAGAAATAGGTAGTTCCAGGTGAATGTAAATGTCACTTAGGCTTCTCCCTTCCTTTCTGATATATATTTTTATTACAGAAATAGATTACAAGGCATAATTCAAAGGGGGAAATTACTGTGGGAATTTAGCGAATGAATGCATGTGAGGTGTTGTCAGGCGATAATTAGCCAATTCCTAGTGTACAGTATACCACTAACACTTACCTTATTTTTTTTGGTATATATTATTTTGTATAAGTATAGGGCATAGGGCTTATTTCAATGGATGAAATCTGTGGAAAAATATGGGGGAGATTTGCTTAGCACAGCGCGGCAGGGTAGGCGATAGGAAAGGGTAAAGGAAGTGAGGTAGGGAGGGGTAAGAACGGGGGAAAATGGCTAAATTGTCAACAATGGATGAGAGTACAGATGAGATTAGGAGTGCGGACTATTGGTGGACAGTAGCAGTACATGCTAAAAAATGATTAGTAGGAAATCTCGAAAATACAGAAAAAAGAAGGTAGTTCCAGGTGAATGTAAATGTCATTTTGGCTTCTCTCTTCCTTTCTTATATAAATTTTTTTACGAGAATAGATTATACGGATATTTCAATGGGGAAATTTCCGTAGGAAATTAGCGAACGAGTGCACGTGAGGTGTTGTCAGGTGATAATTAGCCAAATCAAGGTGTATAGCACTATCACTTACCTTATCTCTTTATGGTATATATTATTTTGTATAAGAATAGGACATAGGGCTTATTTCAATGGATGAAATCAGTGGATAATTCCAGGGGAAATTTGCTTTAGCGCAGCGCGGCCTGGGAGGCGAGAGGACAATGTAATGGAGGGGAGGTAGGGAGGGGAGTCAGGAACGGGGAAAAATGGCTAAATTGTCAACAATGGATGGGAGTACAGATGAGATTTGGAGTGCTGACTACTGTTGGACATTGGCAGTACTGATAGATGATACAAGCTACCACTTGTAAGCCCAGGAGAATTCAAAATAACACAGAATCACAAAAGTGACGCTCTGCGGTATGATCCATTGCTCCCGAGCGTCACAAAAGTGACGCCCCGCGGTAAAGGGGTTAAACATGCTGTACTTTGGAAGTTTTTTTTTTAAATCTATTCTTAACAAAAACATTTTAAAGCACTTTCTAGATCATAACAATCCTTCCGACCGTCAGAATGGGTTCTGCTTTGGACGCCCACTGGTGATCTTCTCACTTTCCCCTCAGGCTCCTGGCCATCCTCTTTTCAGGACTTTGCTGAAAGCTTTGCCATTGCACCAGTAATCGAGTCTGGCATAAATCTTTTATTTCCAAACTACCCTCTTATGATTTCTATCCTTCTGTCTGTGCCTTCATCTCTAGCTTCCTTTCTGGCCATTCTGTTGTTGCTGTTATAGACGGCCACCATTCTTCTCCTAAGACTATCAGTAATATTGTTCCCCAGGGCTCTGTCTTATCACCAACTCTCTTCCTTCAATTCATCAGTGACCTCCTAAGCTGTACATTTAACCCAGTTTACACATACACTGATGACTCCACCCTTTACCTTTTCATTCACTTTCCACAGAGTCCATCTCAGTAGTTACTTTAACAAATAAGAAATGAGACCATGGCACACCTTATGTGTGACTTGGCTTATATCTCTGTTTGGGGTAAAAATAATCTTGTTTTCATTATATCAAAAACTTACTTTTTACATGTTTCAACCCGTCACAATCTACAACATGAATATCCTCTAAGCTTAAACAATACTCAGCTCAATCCTCCATCATCTTTTAACATACTTGGGATTTCATTCTCCCGGGACTCATTTTGGTAAGATCATATTGCCTCTCTTGTAAAATGTGCTTCCAAGAGATGAGATGTGCTAAGCTGACTCCGAGACAATCCCTTCACAGTAGTTGACTTTATAAACGGGTTTTATACGCCCCTGTGTTACAGCTTTCATGTGGTGAAGTTCCCCACAGTTCTTGTCAAAGAGGTGGAGTCAAAGGCTTTTTGTCTCATTAACTCTCCTCATATTGGTTCCCTTCAGCCTCTATCTCATGGCCATACTGTTGCATCTTTGTCTTTTTTCTATTGCTACTTCAATGGTCACTGCTCCTCTAACTGTCTGCTTGTATCCCTTCACCACTACAACGGGTGCATGCCGCCCGTCTAGCTGTTAATTGTCCAACTTTCTCATGCAAGAGTTAGTCGTTACTCCCAGTCCTTCAAGCATGCAACAAGTCATCTCTGGAACTGTCTTCCTCTGCCTGTATTTCCAGCTACCTATGGTATATCCCCTCTATGGCTGTGGGTTCAGATATTTGCAGGCTCCCCCAGACAGCCCACGGACCTTTTTTATCGAAGTTCTAAAATCGATTTCTTTTTCTTACAGATGTGAAGAGAATCATCTGGCACACCTGGGAATGTGTATTTTAGCTTCCTAAGCCCAACCTGTCATTTGCTATGATTCACGAAAGATTTAAAAAAAAATCACAAAATTCACTGTGCATGTAAACATATGGGTGAAAACATCTGAGAAAAAGTGACCGCCGAGTGCTTGGGATGGTAGAGTAGGGTCGGGTAAGCATACCAGTGACCTTCGTTCCCCTCCCATAATTGTTCCCAATTTTCTATAGCTCCTGCTAATTCGAAGTCGCCGACACATTTACGGTAAAGTGTCACTCAACGCCAGCTGCCATTGAGGGTTTCAACACAGTGTGTCCTGGCATCTCGAAAGGAACAGGTCTTGAATCAGGCTGTATATTATCTTTTTTTTAGATTTTTGAAAGGAGCAGTTTGTTGGCTTCTAACCTTTGGTTCCTACTTTCTTGCATATAAAAATATGTATACTTGTGTGAATGCTCAACCTGCAGCAGTACCATCAATACTTCTGTAAGTTAAATATACAGGAAATACAACATCTAATAGTGTTTTAACTTCATTTATGTAGATCACATCACAGTTACATAAAAACCTCCTTTTTTTCAATTCTGTGTGAAAACCATTGAGTTTCATGAAATAATACGCATATTATAAATCTGTGGCACATTTTAAAAGGTTGTGGGTTCCATCTACTGCATCATCCTTGTACAATTTCTGCTCACGAGTATCAAACTGAATTTCACATCCGACATTTTCCGCTCTGGCTTTTTCTGTTGCTTCCACTTTGTGCAAACATTTCAATTCATTTGTTATGCTGGTTTGAACATCGCAACACCGTGCATGATATAATTTCGCTCGTACTGGCCCCTCTCCTCCTTCAGTTTTTTCCTACTTCTCCATCACTCACAGATTTGCTCTTCACCGCCACTAGTATGGACCTCTTACAGATGATTTTTCGACGTCCTAGCCTGCGATGCAAGATGCTGCTGCTCGTCCTGCCGAAGGTCTAATAAGAATATCAACTGTCTCGCCGATCGTGTTCCGTATCTGCTTCAGTTTGTCATCGTCGGACGAGGCATCTCCCAGTTGCTGCTCCTCCTTGGGACACTCAGCACCACCAACTTTAGTTTCATACTCCCAGCAATCCACCTCTAGGAAACTGTGCCGAGGTATGGCGCTCATATGCTATAAAGTAAAGGAGAGGGAGACATAATACTGAATGGTCTGTTGGTTTTGTCTTTCCTTTATACATAAAAAAAAAAAAAAAAAAACTGACCATTGTTCCTTCCAAGAAAAAAAAATGGGAGCTAGATTCAAGATCCGTTAATTTCGAGATGCCAGGACACATTGCGTTTAAAAGATTGGAGGTCATAGGCAGAAGGAAATAAAGCCAGAGGAAGACAGTTCCAGAGCTGACCTATTGCATACATGAAGGACTGGAAGTATCACTTAACTCTTACATTTGGGAGCTGGACTGAAGAAAGTGAGAGTTGGCATATAGATGGGTGCTATGCGCCAGCTGTAATAGAGGAGGGATGCAAACAGGCAGTTCAGAGAAGCAGGGACCATTTAAGCAGCGACAGAATAAAGATGCAATAGCAAGGCGAACAGATAGTGGTTGAAGGGTCCTGTTCCACAGACTAAGTTATGGAAACAAAGTTGTTATTATTAATGAGGAAAAGTTTGAATGGAACGGAGATGACGTGTCTGAGGAGTATGTGTGGAGTGACGCATATGAATCGAGTGAGAAATGAGGAAGTGTGAAGGAGAACTGGAGTTGTTCAGAAGATGGCCGATCGAGTTGAGCAGAGGGTGTTGCGATGGTTTGGGCATATGGAGAGAATGGATAATGAGAGATCGGTGAAAAAGATAACTAGATCTGATATGAGAGGATGGACAGTGTGAAGAGAGCGTTGGATGCGAGAGGGATGTCTGTTGAGCAAGGAAGAGTGGCTGTGTGTGACAGAAATAAATGGAGAGAAATTGTGAATGAATAAATGATGACACAGCCCTGAGGGGATATTCTCTCGCATTTGCTCTGATCAGCTAATCAGGTCAGGTGTGGGTAAGGGGATGGGTCTATTATGATGTGGCAGGGGTAAACAAGCTCTGCTGTCGGGCCCTGCTGCGGATGTCACTGATTGCACTGTGCAGTTGACCCTCGTGCGGTGTGGTGCAGTGAGAATCTGTCGTTTCTCCCCTATGGTGCTAAGATGTGAATTAATGTTTTTGAATGGATGAGCAAATTGGGAGTGTGTCGTCCTGTCTCGGCTACCTCCCTTTCCTTGGGGGAAGCAGCCTAGGTATATAGATAGACAGATCAGTGAATAGCAATGTTGGATCTAGTGCAACTAGAAGCACGCCATTAAAATCAGAGTATCGCTCCAGATCCTGCGGTTACTTATAAGTATTTACCTGTGGTTAAGTGCATCCACAATTGGACTCCCTTTTGGGCCAACCATGGAACCCATTGCTGGAAAAAAAGCGTCTCGTCCAATATAGAAATCACACCTTCCTGTAAGGAAAAACATAGTAAGGGACTAATGAAATTTTGGGTTATAACCACTGAGCTCTATAGTATGGAGGAGGCTTTCTCATGGGTAGCGCCGTGTAGTTTGTGTACCCCCCACGACGGCGGCGCCGATGTAGTGACAGCCATGTTTATGCACCTAGCCTGACATCCGCTCCTTTTGATATCAGCCGATTAATCCTGAAAATATAGTGCCATAGTCCACTACGCAGCTTACGGATGAAAAAATAGGCATAGGAAAAATTCATCGAAGAGAGATGGCATAACATTTCACAGGTAAGAAATATATCTTGTTGCTATTTCTACAGGATTACTGGATATGTTAAATGGCAGAGAAAAGATTCTTCCTTCTCAAGAAGCATTGTTATCAGCATTTAAAGGCTATAGTTATTTGAGCAGTTTTGTTGGTAAGTGGGACAAAGGAGGCCTCCTCTTAGCAAGACAGAGTGTTGTTAAAATCTGTCATGAAACAGTAATGTTTTCACATTTATTAAAGAAAAAAAAATTAAAACACTAGCCTATGCCACTAGTTATTTCAACAGCTGTGTTACGCAACATATCGCACAGTATTACTATCAAGAGAATATTCGATTGTCTAAACATCCATATGTTTGACACCTTCATCGAGGACAATCATGTTCACAAATTAATAAAACTGGTTTCAATTGCTACAGACTTCATAGGGTATATCACATTAAGAAATTAAGCACAGAGGAAGCTATTGGTACTAAAGAATACAGTTGGCTAGGGTGGTTGTATTTGAAAATCATTAAGAAATTAATAATTATGGATGTACTGTATGTTTATGTATAGGAAGATGTGGAAGTATTACTGTTATTTGGTAACAGATTATGACAATTTTTTTACTTAAATTTTATCTTTACCATAAAAATTAACCAGTCATTAGGTTAATGTGATGATAAAGAGGAAGGAAAAAAAAAAAAGGGTATGTTCTTTTCTTCAGCAACATATGTTGTTTTATTCATACTCCCGGACAAATATATCATACAATTCGTAGATTTAGGCAGAAAAAAAATAATCTATGTATATTTTTGTATTATGATAAATATCCATACATAGGTGCAACAGTGAAACAGAGACAGCAAGCTAAGAACAGTGTTCCAATTGCATTAGCATGGTGGAGGTGACGAGTGCTGGTGTTTCAATGTGGCGGTCACTGTTACACTATCGCTGCGGAGGTAGCCCCTCCATTTTTTAAAGCTCAGTGGTTATAGCTCACGGTCAGAGTAAGAATGTGTGGAGGATCACTATATTATACTGGCAAGTGACAAATTACCATGGTGTAATTTGAGAAAAAGTGCATAACTATACTTAGTTTTTCTTATCGAGGCGAAGGTACACTTTACAGGTTGGTGATGAGTGGCTGAATGTAACATGTCCGAACATCTTTGTATATCAAGTAATTGCCGGTAACGCGAATCGAAAATTATTGACTGACTCAAATACAATGACGTTATTCGGACATGTTGCATTCAGCCAATCATCACCAACCTGTCAAGTGCATCATCGCCTCGATAAAAGAAACTGAGTAGAATGATAATCGCAGATAATGATTCTTAGAATATTAAAGCAAATTATGCAGAGGAAATCGCTAAGGATGAAGTGATACAGAATGTGTAAAGTCACACAGAATACAACCCAAGTTAAAATCATACAGGCTGTGGCCACACAGGATTTCGCCCTGGCTCAGACTTCAAAGATCAGCCACCTGACCTTCAGTATTTGGGTCTACAGGGTTCTCTAAGAAATGTTGTATAAGTTTTGGAGTTTTGACTAAAAAATCAGAGATAGAGACATTAAACAAACTAAAATCAGTGAAGATCTACACGTACACTGTAAGAAAGACTCACAAAAAGACTGCAAACTTTGTACCTCAGTGACTGGATAGAAAACAGTAATTGGAATATTGTAGGTCTGAGTGAGATCCAAAGAAAAGAAGAAAAATAATTCAGCTCTAAGACAGCAACCACCTATTTTTCTAAAGAGGAAGACAAAATTAAAGAGAGTGTGGTATAGGATTTCTAATTAACAGTAATCTTGCAGACAATATTGTTAAATTCAGCAGTGTATCTGACAGTGTAACATGGATTGTAATTAGACCAGAGAAAAGACACACCCTAAAAGCAATACAAGTATATGCACCGACTTCCAAAAGCTCAGAGGAAGAAACGGAAACATTCCATGACGACATCTCCCAGCTTATGGAAGAAGAGACGACCAGGTATACTAAACGCATGGGGGACTTCAATGCTAAAGTTGGCAAGCTGAAAAATGGAGAATCATGTATGGAAAAATTCAGTGTGAGAGAAACGAATGACAGAGGAGAAATGCTGTAAATTTTGCTGAAATGTACAACGATGAGAATAACGAACACATTCTTTCACAAAAAAATAAAAGAATAAAATAAAGAAAGGACAGGGAGAAAATGGACCTGGACAAGTCCAAATTGAGAAATGATGAATGAAACTGGCTTCATTATAACAAATAAGAATACCTCGATCATTAATATGACACATCAACAAAATGTATAAAGGAAGTGACCATAGAATGACGGATAGCAGAGCCAGATTCAATTTACGGAGTGAAAGAAGAAAGCTGATTAAAAATAAAAAGATATGCCCGACAAAAGTAAGCAAAAATAAAGAAGCCTTTCATATAGAAATAACGAAAAGATTTCAGGCTTTATGTAATGCTGAGTGTGACACCGGTAAATTGAAAGGTAGACTAACAAAAGTGCTAAGAGAATCAATGCAAAGAGTAGGGAAGCTTAATTCAACCAAAGCCAACACATATTCAAAAATGACCCTATAACTCATGAAAAAAAAAAAAAGTATAAAAAGAAAAATGGAACAGAAGGAGCGGAGTTGAATAAGCATATCAATAAGAGATGGAGAGAAGAAAACAAAAACGAAAAGGATGGATCAGATCAAAGAAATCATCTAAAAGTAAAAAGTCTGAAACAGGTCCGAAGTAGAATGACACTAGGAATGCAACAAAATATATAACTGAAAGACAAAAACGATGAAGTCATTAAATGCAGAGACAGGATGTTGAAGAGAGTTGAGGAATTAAAAAAAAAAACGAGTTGAGGAATAAAAAAAAAATAAATGCATAAAAAACAATACGGGTTGATAACTTTACAACTGACACGGGTGAACTATCAGAGGTAACACCAGATGAAATAAACATTTCTCTTATGAGTATGAAAAGAGGGAAGGCACCAGAAGATGGAACAGTGGCAGATTTACTGTAAACTACAAAACAGGTTCGGCCGCTTATTTATTCACTGTATAAAGAAGAAAATTCCCAAAACACGGTGTAATGCAATATATATATTTTTTTTATTACAAAAAAGGCGACTCAAAAGATCTTAGTAACTATCGACCCATTAGCTTATTACCAATTGTTTGCAAACTCTTCAATAAAGTTCTTACAAGCAAAAAAAAAAAAAGAAAAAAAAAAAAAAGTAGAAGAAAACTAGTCTAGTGAAGAGGCAGGATGCATTAGCACGTATTTGACTACTGATCATCTACACTCAGTGAATCACCTAACTGAGAAAACTAAAGAAAACTGTGTTTAAGTTTTGTTGATTACAGAAAGGCATTATAGTCAGTGCAACACACAGCCATAAATTCATTACAAGAACAAGGAGTAAACGAGAACATCGTAAAACTGCCCGAAAACAAATATAAAGAGGGAACTGCTACACTTAGAGACATGGCCAAAATTCAGATTGAGAAGGGTGTGGGACATGGAGATACAATTTCACCATAATTATTTATAGAATGCCTAAAAAGTATTTTTAGAGAGCTTGACTTTTTTTTTTTATGTGTCCGACTCTGGGCATAGGCTTCACAGCCCGTTACCAAGGCCCTAGTAGTCCTACTACATCTATACACCTCCACATGTCACCACTTCGGCGCTAACACCCCCCGTCCATTTTGACTACATGCTAGGACTGTCTCATACAGGACTAGTGTATTGGTATTAGCTGGGGTATTTTTACGACATGTCGGTGGGTATTCTGGTAGATCAGTAAAGTCTGCTTTAATGAAATTCAAATTCCTAAACCGTTCCCTGCCCCAGTCGGGATTCGAACCAGGATCCAGTAAGACTGCAGGCCAACTCTCTACTAATTCGGCCATCGCCTCCCAACAAAGGAGTAAACATACATGGATTGTCCTAATCTTAGAAACAGTAGAGACACTGCAAAACATGTTAAAATAACCTAAATAGAGAAAGTCTCAAAGTTAGGCTAAAGATGAACCGGAGTAAAAGCGGTTTAATCCAAATACGCCAAAGATTGCGATCAGAATAAGCGAAGAAATTCTTGAAGTAGCCGAGGGGTACAATTACTTGAGGTAAATACTAGTACAAACGAAGGACCATGATAGAGAAATAAAAAGACGCACTACAGTTGGATGGAAAGCTGTACCGGTTCCCTCTTTATATACGTCTTCAAGCAGTTTTATAATGTTCTCATTTACTCCTGGTTCCCACAATGAATTGTAATTGCTATGTGCTGCACTGAGTCGAAAGTCTTTTCGTAATCAACAGAACCTAAGCACGGCAATTCCTTATAGTCTAAAGTTTTCTCAGTTAGCTGATTCATTGTGCGTAGATGATCAGTAGTAGAATACCCGCTTCGGAATCTTGCCTGTTCACGAGAATGGTTTTCTTCCAGATTAGTTGTTTTTCATATCATAAGGACTTTAATGAAGAGTTTGTAAACAACAGGTAATAAACGGATGGGTCGATAGTTGCTAAGATCTTTCAGTCGCCGTATTTGTAAAGCAAAATAACTATTGCATTACACCATTATTTGCGAGTTCTCTTCATATTTGTACGCTGAGTATGTAAGTGGGCGAGCCTGTTTTGTACTTGTACTCCTGCGTCTGACAGGAAATCTGTCATCCTCAGGACAAGTGCTTACTCTTCTATTCAAATCCCCCATTACAATCACTTTATAGCTCCTGGGCATTTCTCCCACTGCTTCACCCAGCTCATCCCAAAACCTGTATTCTCTCTCTCACTCCTGTCCTCACACGGTGCATATGCTACAATTACTGCCACCTTCACCTTCTCAAACTTGAACTTGAAATATATACACTTCGAGCCAACACATTATATATATATATATATATATATATATATATATATATATATATATATATATAAAGAGAGAGAGAGAGAGAGAGAGATTGTAGCACCAGTCGAACAGGACATTACTCTCAAGTTGGATGGCAAGCCTGTGACAGGGAGAGCTGGAGCTCCCGTTTCACCAGCCCTCAGGACTTGATCCTGACCATCTCCTTTTGCTGAACATTTTGAGTGCTTTCATTTACACAGAGAGTAGGCCAGCATACTCTCTTAATACCTTTATCTTCATCTGTGTACACCACACTACATGCACGTAAGATATCACAACGTCTGTGTCCACTCTCTTTAGCAATGGCCACTGGATTATTACTAGCAAACGAAGTGGTAACTTGAACTGCTACTTCCGTCAGGGTAGGGCTGGCGGCACAGGGTCCTCTTGGTTTTCATCAAGTGACTGTGCCGGCAGTGACTTGCAGATCCCATTCATGCTTGTCAGCAGAGAAGTGCAGGTGCGGCCTTTTTCATCACCAATATCCCTGATCTCAACACCAGCCTATATTGTTCCTCTCAGAACCACAAATCTCTCCTTCTACCGAAATATCTCCATTTTGTTTTCCTGGTTACCATCTCCTCACAAACTTCCGGAACAACGGGGACATCTGTTGTTATATCAAATCTGAATATCAATCAGGCAGTTGACAGTGTTTTAAACTTCACTTCAACGAATTTTGATTACTCACTGTATAAACTAAATTGTCTAAATATTACCAACTATATCTGTAGTCTTTCTCAGACCCAGTGCTTCTTCATAACCCAGTGTATTTGACTCCATATCCACACAGTTGAGTAACCTTAACCTTGTCCTTAGCCCCGAAATTACCATTTTGGGTGATTTTAACGTACCTTGCCCTTAACACCGAAATTACCATTTTGGGTGATTTTAACGTACATAATGTTGAATGGTTATGGCATTGTGCCAGGACTGACGATGCTAGTCTAGAGTGTGAGCTGTTTGCAGAATCGTTTAATCTCATGCAGTTGGTAAAGCAACCAACCAGAATACCAGATAATCCTGACCATAATGTCCATCTCTGGATCTATTCCTGACAAATAACCCATATCAATACAGGATAGAAGTACTGTCACCACTTGGATCCTCTGATGACAATCTCATCAAAGCCTCATTAGTTAGCCTTCCCAAACCTCCCCGTTCTGAAACCGTTAGGGTGAGCCGATGGCACTCTGATAGGGCAAACTGAAATGGATTTAGAAATTACCTTGTCAACATTCCATGGCAGTCTTTCTTCTCTAGTTATGTCAATTGTACCGAGTCCCACATTAATGACTTAATACTATGGATTTATTCATACTAAGTCAACAGTTCTCTAAAAGATCGAACTCTCCAAAGTGGTTTGATAGCAAGTGTGCCAGAGCAATGGCCAAAAAGTCATTAGCATAGAACGCTTACTTAATATAAAAAAGAAAATCTGAACCACTGTCAACTTAAAATTGATAGAAACCATGGCAAAATTTTAATAAATCTTGTTAAATCAAACTTTCTTCAAAATCAAGCATCATAACTACTTCACAAACCTATTGACAATAGAATATTCTGGTAAATTCTCAGTTCCTTCAATAATAACTTTAACAAGTCATTATCCACTCCCCAACTAATATCTTCAGATGGCAATATTACAAATGACCCGCGTGGAAAAGCAGATCTGTTTGTCGGTACTTTTGCCAGAAATTCTACCATGGAGGAAGTCAGCCAGAACGTCCTAGTGCTAGAACTTGACTCTCCAGAATTTGATCCACTTAAACTACAGACAAGATACGTAAATTCTGTCCTAGACAATGTACCTACCAACAGAGCTCCAGGCCCAGATGGAATTCCTCCAATTCTTCCGAAAAAGTGTTCCCGAGAACTTGCCTCTGTTCTAGCTAAATTATTCAGACTATGCATACGTACTTCTTCATTCCCTAATTCATGGAAAGAAGCCAATATCCACCCAATTCCAAAGAAAGGATTTTCTTCTGACCCCTTTGATTAGAGACCAATAGCTATCACATCTCTTAGAAAAGTATTTGAAATTGTAATTAATAAGCACATAATTAAACATCTTGAATCCAACAATTTAAGTAGTGATAGACAATATGCTTTTCGCCACAAAAGATCCACCATTGACATACTCAATCTCCTTACTCATACCATCCACCAATCAATCGACCAACATGGGGAAACTCATGCAGTAGCCCTTGATATTTTTAAAGCTTTTGACAGAGTGTGGCACCATTCCTTGCTGTCCAGACTCCCTTGCTATGGACTAATGTCTTTAGTTCCTCTGTTTACCTTCTATCTCTGTGACAGAAAAGTAAGGGTAAAAGTAGATTATGTATTTTCCAATTTCCACCCAATTAATGACGGCGTGCCACACGGATCAGTTCTGGCGCCAACCCTGATTCTGGTTCATATTAATGATTTCTTATCTGTCACCCACACTCCCATCCAGTCATGTGCAGATGACTCAACACTTCACAGTTCATTCAACTCAAACACACACGTATGAAGTCTAATATCCATAACTCTCAACTCAGTACAGCCATCTTCATAAATCACGGCTTATCTATGATCAGTGAATGGGTACAAAACAACCTTGTCTTATTTAATGCTAGTAAAACCAAATATATCCAGTTTATTAATAGACAGATATTGCCAGACTGGTATATTACCTTCAATAATACTAATATTCCCAACTCCAAAAGTATTGAAATTCTCGATGTCTCACTTAACAATGCCCTCAGGTGGACCCCTCATGTTAGATCACTTGCCAAAGCCGCCTCAGAGAAACTTGGATTATCGTACAGAGTACGTAAATTCTTCACTGACGAGCAGTTAGATATAATTTATAAGAGTCAAGTGTGCTCTCAGCTTGAATATTGATCACCCTTGTGGCATGGATGTGGAGAGGTTGCATTAAAACTAGACAAAATTCAGAACAAAGCTGTTAGAATTATTAATAACCCTGCTGTTATAAATAAACTACATACCCCTACAAGTAAAAAGGAATGTTGCCTCCCTTGCATTATTTTACAGATATTTTTATGGCAAATGGTCAGAGGAAGTTACGTCCATTGTGCCACCTCTCCATGCCTTCCCTCGTGCTACACGGGCATCTGGTAGCGCTCAAGACTGGAATGTCACAAAGCCATATTGCAGAACTTCTGCCTATCAGAATTCTTTTATTCCCTGATGCATCTCTCTGGAATTCGCTTCCCCGGAGCTGTTTCCCCCCAAACTTCAACCTACAGCTGTTCAGGTCCAACTGTTGCAGATATCTTATGAATGGAGGATGCTAGTAATCTGGTGTATGGATTATTTATTTTATATTCATTTGTGTTTCCATCCTCTGTTCTGTTTATATATATATATATATATATATATATATATATATATATATATATATATATATATATATATATATATGTAGATAGATAGATATTGTGTACATAGTACCTTTGGTAGAGAAATCCCGTGCCATCAAACTGTTCAGGACGGGCTCCGCTGCCACCATAACATGATCGCCTCTTCTCACCAGAGTATCCTGCATCTCGGCTACTTCGTTATATTCTACTAACACCACTCGACCATCCTTTTGCAAATCATCAATATTTGGCATGATTTTCTGGTGAGCAATGGGAAAAAATTAAAAGTGAATTATTGGCACATGGTAAGCGTGTAACTCACAGATGAGCGCGTCCATAAGCATTCTCGCACGAGCACACTAATTATGAGTTCAAAGTGTCATTCCATGCTAAAAACGTCCATGATTTACACATTGTTAGTATTGCATTGTAACAGCTGCCCTGCACACGCCTGACACTGACAAGTAGGTGTATTATGCACATTCAGGTCATGACTGCCAGAGCCTCCCAGGGGCCGACCGAAGAGTAAATTTCTTTGCTTTAATGACCTACTGAATTACTGAGGGACCAATCTGAAATGAGTCCCTGCAGTCTTCTAGAGTCACTGGGATTGTTACTGGTGCCTTCCTTGGCCCCCCTCTCCCTCTCGATGATTCCTTGTGATGTGCATATTTTAAGATAGTCTTAAGTTTTAAAAAAATGTATAAAAACTTTAAGACTTCCTATATATATGACGCCAAATTCATCAAACGGCAGCTTTAGGGTCTCATAAGCCCATGTTGGGATATTTTTGAGCCAAGAGCTTCCGGGAGTATATATCACGACTGTATAAGTTTTTATGGGTCCTGAACAGCATCTGATTTGGATAGTGAAACTCACAGTCTCATTATGGAATGTATCTTTCATCTGTGAGTGGGGGTTTCTTTGTTTTCGTCGATGTTCACGACATGGACTGCAACCAGCGATTGATTTGTAAAGCCAGAGAACACCAGTTTTTATCATTGCAGAAGCGACCACTCTCACCCAACGCTTCAGACGCGATTGTAGGTGTGGATGGCTTTTAAAGTGCGTGCTGGGATGTGGATGTGGATAGTATTAAAGCGGCTGCGTTTGTGACTAAGCCTGCATTCTCAATGGTTAAGGAATCTGCCACTTGTGAGTAGAAATTTAAGCGGTGCAGTTGTACATTCTTTCATGCGTCTTCACGTGTTGATATACTACCGACGTTCACCCACTAGCATCTAAAGACTCTTATTGACCCTTATTGTCGTTTAGTATGGAGACTCCACAGCAACTCTTCCTTAGGTGTTTAGTTTTGGACGTGGCTGGTTAATATCCTTTTGTATACTATTTATGCAGAGTATGGCGTTGTTAAAAGGGTTTAGAAACACCAAATAGGAGGTGAAGTGTAATAAGCAAAATAAATCGCTAAGGAAAATATGTTAGGCAGCTTCCTTAGCTGACGAGATTACGGGCCCATGTTATTTCCATAACAGTATAAACAGGATCGGAAGACATGTTAAAATTTTTTCAGGAAATAAATCATCAGTGACATATCAATGACTGCTCATTGAGAGGATAAATTTCCAAAACATTTGTTAAGTTACCAGGAATATGAGAACTGATACTGATAATGATGATCGCGTTCTCGATTTGTAAAAAACAAATTTAATTACAAAAAATATTTCCACTGAAATGCATCATACATGAACTGAAAATAATTAGATAAATAAATAAGCTACAGGGTCGCAAAATTACCATAATACTTTGTGATTGAAAAGTTCCTTTTTGCAAAATAAGAGTAACTGGATTTTTAACAATGTCTTCGAGAGACTGTATAGGCATGGGAATGTATCTGACGGCCAGGAGGGACGTTAGGTTGCCGGCGTAGGTCCGCGTCAACACCAGCGTGGCCAGCATCCACACACCCACCACCACACGCTCACACCACCACCACCCAACCCTCTCACTCACATCTGCAACAACACCAACACCAATGATGTCAGATGATAGAAGAAAACAGTTAATATATGAACACAACATTGACGCTTTTTATAAAAATGGCGTTAAATTTAATGTTACTTTTGTCCATCCACTATCTTAACGGCCATTTTGTTGACTCCAGACTGTTTGAACACCTCCATGAAATAATTAAGAGGTGATGCTGACAGTGGTAATCGAAAACAAATGGCTGAAAAATCTGGACATGTCGTCAGTCCTGAAGATATTAAAAAAAAAAATGTCTCGCAACAGAACACAGCGTGAAACCTGCTAATATCAAATGTCAAAAGAAAAAAACCTTACTGAAACATCTTCCGTGTATGACTTGCAAACCAAAAACTTCAAAAAATGACAAGTGCACCTCACCTTGTTGCACCAACACTCGAACACAGTTAGCAGTGTTGATGAACAGTTTCTTCCAGTGCGATGCATTAAGAGGCAGGCAGCGTTGCAGGAGTTGCAAGGCAGTGAGCACCGCCATCAGTGTCACCAGGATGCTTACCCATACAAAGGGACCTAATGGCAGCAGGAAGCTCCAGGGATCCACCTCACCCTGTCCTCTACCCCCCAGAATGCGTGCGTTGACAAAAATTGCAGGGTAGGTAAAGCTGACTGCTGTAGTGCGTTCCAAGGAGATGACAAGGAGACCCAAACCAATGTCCGTCTCCTAGGTGTTATAATGGTGATGACATAGAATTATCTGCCACGTCAGAGACTGTATGGTACAAGCCATCTCTCTCTCTCTCTCTCTCTCTTTCACACACACACACACACACACACACACACACACACACACACACACACACACACACACACACACACACACACACACACACACACTGGCGCAGTGGTAACGTTCTCGCTTGCCATCTGGTTGACGAGAGTTCGCGCCTCGCTCAGGTTGCGAAAAGTTTCACTGACCAAGTGGGTGGTTACTGTCCCCCTTGAGCAAGGAGACGGGTGTGTGCGTGTGTGAAAGTCACAGCCTTGCCCTTAGATCGGACTACATGAGCTCTCAGCTCCCTTCCGGGAGGGTAAAAGCTGACGATCACGACCATCAAGTGATCCTGACCGACCCGGTGAATTACACACACACACACACACACACACACACACACACACACACACACACACACACACACACACACAAACCAATACTACAGTAAGACAACAAGTTATAAAATATTCGCATGTGGGTCAAAATAGCTGTACAGTATATATGAAAGCATGAAGGAGGAAGTGTTGGAAGTACAGTACCTTATGTAATATTGGTTTAGCAATAATCTATGAGACAGTGAGCTTGAGATATGGATGTGAGTGTAGTAGACTTTGTTAAAATGGCGAATTCTAGCGAAAAGAAATGGTGTGCAGAGAACATTCATATCAGAGAGAGAGAGAGAGAGAGAGAGAGAGAGAGAGAGAGTGTGTGTGTGTGTGTGGAAATTTTTGAACCACTGGTGCCTGAACATACGAAAGAAATGCGTGTGGAACTGGACATACTGCAATAATGAAGGAATGAACATAATTTATGTAACAAACAAGCAAAAGTGAATAATACTGGTCTAGGAAAGAAGAACAGTATTCACAGGTCCTGACAGTGGAAGTTCCAAACCACTTCTTGCATTCGTGTACCACATCAGCAGTGACGATACAACGAGTATTAAAAGAGTGTGCAAAATTAATCATTATTTGCTATATATGAACAATAGTAAAATTTTAATTATGGTGTACTTCCGAAGAGAGAGATTATTTGTCAGTATGCATATTAATAGGAATGAGTATAATTTATGTTTAAAATATAAACTTACTTCCCGCTGTGTCATTCCAATCATGCCTGACCAGGAACCATCCGGTCTCTTGGCCCCCCAGGCACCATCCTCGGGCGCGACAGATGTGAAGCTGAAAGGCACGAGACGAGATGCACTGTATACTCAGCCGCACAGAAGATAATGGTTCTCTTCAGGTAGCCCGGCCTTAACTTTAATAGCATGACTTATCGGTATTCTGTAACTACACTGGTTCAAGAAAGACATTGTATACCTACACAGATACAAGTTAAGGAAAGACTGACTCTCCATTTACTGAAGGGTTAATGAAAGACACCAAACAAATGGTGTGTCCGTTTCCCAGGGGTCAGGATTATTTAAAGAGCATAAATGGCACTTCTTTTCAGGCAAAAAATGCACCTCAAAGAAAAGCACTTCTGTAAAGAAAAAAAACAAACAGTCTTTTAACATACCTGAAGCTCATAACCTGGGCTATGACTTCCAGCAAAGTAACTTCAGGGCTGCGTACAATGACTCGCTTCCCCCCGGGTGCCTCTGGGTCATCCACCACCTTGGTCGAGTAGATGGGCATCGGCACGTGAGCCACTGTCAACTGAGTACCATCCAAGAATCTACAGGCAAAAAAAGTTTCTGTTATGAATTACATGTATTAATTAAAACTTAGAGAAATTGAACCTTTCAGAAGGAAGAAACCTTTCTGAAATTATTCGAACAGTTATGCAATCACTGCTTCATAGATTTTCTTTCTACACTGAATATTACCTTCTGGCAACAGTCAGAACGACAGAAAAATTATTATAACAGTGACCGAAAAATGGTAGAATAGTGTGTGAATGTCTTCTAGGGAGAAGTTTACATTTTCGAAGGCCACAGTGATGAGTGACGGCTATGGCTCGTCGCAAGGTTTTCTCTTGATTGTTCTTTTACTATGACAACTATCTGCCCATATTTATGAACCATGCCTACACATTTTAATGTAAGGAAAAAGGATGATGATGATATAAAATAAATTTACAATGGATTAATGCATGCAAATGATCACTTCAGTACATCGAGCACTTTTCTTTTCTCCTTGACGCTTCCTGTTGCTAAATCCTCCGCAACCTATCCTCAATGTAAACATTGAAAAGATTATCATAATTACACTTCTCATCAATGGAGGTTGTGCTCCGACCGTCAGTTACGTGGGTGAACAAGGTCCGTGTTCTACTCGGTTAAGAAAGCTCCCTTTCGAATCTTCCAAAACTATTTATTTTGCTTAATACACCGTGCCGTCCTCTGTGTTACTTGAACGATTCTCATATCACCATATTCTGCACAAATTACGTGCAAAACTATATTAGCCAGCCGTATCAAAAAATAATCGATAGAGGAGAGGTGTTAGGGAGCTCCCTCAGCAGATGATCGCACGAGTATGAGCTAAAATCTCAAGTACCTGAAACTTACCTGTTGAACTTGTCAGGGAATGGAGGTTGGTGAAATTCGATCATTAAACTCTCCTTATTCCTGCAAGAGGCAATTCGCAAAGGCCGGGCTTCTGGCTTCACATACGGCAAATACACATACACACTGCATCTGGAAAGTGATAAACAGACGTAAGGATATTCATACAGTGAGACTTAATAGCTATTACTCTTAAGATGTGTTGTGACAATTTCAGTGTATTTCTACTGACCCAGGTGGACGTGACGAGGTGTTGAGTACGATGAGCATGGAATTGGTCATAGCGAGGGTTTTGTGGAGGTGGTGGAGGCGGTGGAGTGGGAGATGGGAGAGAACGACGAGTCTCGTGGACCACACCAACAGACGTTCCCTTTGAGACCATTCAGTGAACGTGGTGAGGAAGGCTGGGTCATCACTCACCACCACCACTGCCACAGACCTGGACACCTGCCGTAGCTGCAACACCTTCCTTGTTAGAATTTAATGGCGGGAGCTGCACATACATGACCTGTAAAGTAAATTATTGACCCACATTGATAACTCTTAACATCACTACACTCTTTTTGCTCTAACTTGGTCCCAAATTGACATCTCCCCATCTTGAGCACTAAGTGGTAGTAATAGATTAACACTAAAATATGTTGCTCATGAAGAAGTGCTATGGAATGAATATAGAGCCATAGCATTGTCTTTTTCTGTCACTGACATACGTTAATTAAACCGTAAAGAGGACAAACCTCTAGTCCAAGATAGAGGAAATGACCTATGATATATAATATACTGGAGTGCTATACACCTGATCACGAATGTCTGATGTAAATCCTGTTTTAAAGATCCAAACACATATGGAAATAGTGGATTTTTAATGGATTGTGCAAGTAAATGTACAAAAAATAGTTTCGGTTGTAAACTCTTTACTAAAAAGGCATTTCTCAGTATTTTGATAAGATTACTTTATGATAGTACTAATAATGTGCAAAAATCATATTTCTGAAGAAATTTTCTCTGTAAACGAAGTTCATTTTGGGCTGAAATATATTATCTGCAGGTAAATCGGACCATGCGTTGACGACTAAAGAATGGACAAAGGACATTCTTAGGGTGGGAACATGGATTGTGAGAGGAGTGAATGATGAAGTGAAAGAGAGAGAGATTGTTCAGGTGCTTGAGGGTGCAAAAGTGGATATATGTCGATTGACTGAAACTAAATGGAAAGGTGAAAGGGTGAGAGAATGGGAATATGGTTTAGGTATATGTGCGGGAGTCAATGAGAATGAGAGGGCAAGAGAGGGAGTATGCCTGATGATAAGCAAGAAGTGGAAGGAGAATATAAGAGAGTATGGAAGAGTGGGTGCAAGGATTGTATGGGTGAGGATGAAAGTAGGTATACAAGCGTGGGCAATAGTATGTGTGTATGCCCCGACAGAGGATCGAGTGGCAAGAGTGAAAGATGAGTTTTGGGCGAGAGTAGAAGCATGTATGGACAAGTTTGAGAGGAGCGAGAGAGTGCTGTTGATTGGAGACATGAATGGCAAAGTTGGGAATGTACGAGTGGATGGAGTGGTTGGTCAGTGGGGTGTGCCAGCTGAAGTAGATGGGAATGGTAGTGCTTTGGTGGACGTCTGTGCTGGTAAGGGGTTGGCAATAGCCAACACCTACTTTCGGCATAAGATGATCCACAGGTATACATGGAGAGTAATGAGGAGGATGGATGGTGAACTTGTTGAACGAAAGGCAATGATAGACTACGTGTGTGTGGATGAACGAATGAGAACACAAGTGTTGGATGCAAGAGTGTGGAGAGGGTGGGGGAATGGAGTCTCGGACCATCACTTAGTGATGGCCAAGGTAGAGCTGCAAAGAAAGTGGTTGAGGAGACGAAGGGGAAGACAGGAGGAAGCAGCTCCTGTGAGAAGAGTGGAGAAATTGCAAGATAGTGAGAAAATGACAGAGTATATGAGCATAGTGGAAGAAAGATTGGGAAGGTATGAGCTAGAGCAAATGGAAGGGGTGGAAGACGTATGTAAGATATTCACGGAAGAGATAGGTGCAGCGTGTGAGGCGGTTTGTGGAGTGAGGAGGAGACGCAAGGGTGTGCCAGGGACACCATGGTGGAATGATGAGGTGAAACGAGCTGTGGAACAAAAGAAGAAGGCATATGGTGAATGGTTGGCGAGTAGAGGTAGGGGAGAAGATGAGAGAGAGAAGAGAGAGGTATATGTGAGCAGGAGAAGGGAGGTTAAGAGACTGGTGAAGGAGAGTAAGAAGAAAGTGGATGAAGAGTTTGGGAGGAATCTGAGTGTGAAATGGATGGAGAAGAAGAAATTTTTTTGGAAGGAGGTAAAGAAAGTAAGGCAGTGTGAAAGGGGAAATAATAGGGGAGTGAAAGATAGGAATAATAGATTGTTGGTAGAGAAGAGAGAGAAATTGAGGAGATGGAAAGAGCACTTTGAGAATTTGTTGAATGTAGAGAGTGAGAGCAGTGCGAGTATAAGTGGTTGGGGAATGGCTGGGAGAAGAAGAGATGAGAGGAGGGAGGAAGAGATCATTAGGGCGGAAGTAGTGGAAGCGATGAAGAAGATTAAGTTGGGAAAGGCCCCAGGAATTGATGAAGAGTGAGGTGAAATGCTTAGGTATGGGGGTGAGATTGTTGTGGAGTGGATATGGAAGTTGTGTAGATTGGTTTGGGAAGAGGGAAGGGTTCCAGAGGACTGGAAATAAGGTATTATTGTTCCTTTTTACAAAGGAAAAGGGGAGAGAGAAGTATGTGGTAACCATAGGGGTATTTGCCTTCTTTGTGTGACTGGTAAAATATATGGTAGAATACTCATTGACAGGGTTAGGCATATGACAGAGGAGCTAGTTGGAGAAGAACAAGGGGGATTTAGGAAGGGAAAAGGGTGTGTAGATCAGATATTTGTTCTAAGATGTTTAGTGCAGAAGTATCTAGAGAAGGGAAGGAAAGTGTATCCTGCCTTCATGGACTTGGAGAAAGCTTACGACAGAATAGATAGGCAACGTATGTGGAAGGTATTAAGAATATATGGAGTGGAGGGGAAATTGTTGAGTGCTGTGAAGTGTATGTACGAGGGAGCTAGGGCTACGGTGCGAGTGGTTGGTGAGCTGAGTAGGTTCTTTGATCTCAATGTGGGACTGAAACAGGGTTGTGTAATGTCTCCATAGCTGTTTAATATATACATGGATGGGGTTGTAAAGGAGGTGCAAGGTAGGGCAGTGGATGAGGGGGTGGCTCTAATGAATGTGGGTGAGATTTGGAAGATTCCGGTGTTGCTGTTTGCTGATGATACAGTATTGTTGAGTGAAGATGAATGGGAGTTGCAAGGTTTAGTGAATGAATTTGGGACAGTATGTAGGAGGAGGAATCTGAAAGTTAATGTAAACAAAAGTAAAGTTATGGTGTTTGAGAGGAATGAAGTCACAGAGTGTGCAGTGAGGTTGGATGGTGAGGATGTGGAGAATGTGAATGCATTCAAGTACTTGGGTAGTGTGATGAGTAAGGATGGAACTTTGGGGGATGAAGTGCTTGAAAGGGTACAGCAGGGAAGGAAGGTTGTTGGTACACTGAAAGCAGTGATGAGAAATAGGGAGGTGAGTATGGAAGTTAAGAAGTCACTGCATGATAGTATTGTGATCCCTACCCTGACGTTTGGAAGCGAGGCGTGGACCTTGCAAGCGGGGAACAAGTCAAGAGTGAGAGCAGTGGAAATGAGTTACTTGAGAGAAGCATGTGGAGTGACGTGGAGGGACAGGTTGACGAATGAAGAAGTGCAGGAACGTTGTGGGGTGGATGTGGATGTGGTTGAGAAGATTAGGAGAAATACACTGAGGTGGTTTGGACTTGTGAAGAGAATGGAGAATGAAAGACTGACTAAGAGGGCGTATGTAGGTGAGGTGGAGGGAGGGAGAGGGAGGGGTAGACCGAGGATGAGGTGGAGGGATGGAGTAGAGAGGTATATGAGGGAGGGCGGGTGAGTTTGGGGGAGGGTAGTCAAATGATGGGTGACAGAGCGATTTGGAGGCGTTTTGTCTGCTGCCACCCTTTGCGGGATTAGGGCGTCGGGCTATAAATAAAAAAAAAAAAGATAAATCGGACAAATACCAGAAGCATCACTGTAGTAAAAGAGGTTTTGCTATGTACTGTCTGGGCAAAGATCACTATTGACCAGAATAAAGTAATCACCAGAATGTTTCATTGGTGTAAGCTGCATACATCCTTCATTCATGGCTACAAGATCATGTTTTTAATGTACGAAACTTTCCAGGATATTGTCATTTGAATGTACGAACACAAAAGCGGTTCTGTGAGAACTATATTCCCTCTCTCAAAACCAGAACTTATGTAAATAAAAGACCATACGTGTAACCTATCAATGGTTGAGATCTATACAGACACGGACACAGTATCTCCATCACTGCCTGAAGCCAAATCAAACCTGGCCTATTATTTAGTGCCGCTTACCGAGCCTGCCTCTGGTCAGTTGGCAGGACTGCGTAGATATTTGATTTCGATTTTACATGAAGCATCAAGAGGACTGAGTAGAAACGTAGGAATTGTATCGCAGCTTGTGTGTGCCTTATATTTAGGAACATTTAAAATTCAGACGCTTTGTCGCTGTCCACGATCACAGGACGCATACCATGGAGAGATTGCCAAGGAGGCACGAGATTACGAAAACAATATGAGGTGCCATGACAGTGTTGTACTGAAGTGTTGTGCATGCAAAGAAAAATTCTGTACATTTCTGCCCACATTTTATGTCTTTATCTGTCTCTCTATCTTGCAATCCATGACAGCATCCACTTTCTTTGGATAACCCCTATTTTTTTTTTTTTAAATGATGTATGTATTAGACTCTTTCAAAGACAGGTACTCTTACCTCCAGTGACATGCTAAACCACATTCATATAGAACTCTATATGCATGTAGGATAGCACTTTGGTGGTGACCTGAACTGTCTGGCATAGGAGTTGGCGGAGGTATGCGCTTTTTGAGTGCTGTATTTTTTTCTAATTAGCTTTGAAAAATACCTCAACATCCCCCAGTATTGAAATACTGTAAATGCATCAAAAGAAAAAAAAAAAACGGCATCGGAGATCCTGTCGCCTCTTCAGCTTCTCGCTCCATAAATTTTGATAATCAGTTTGGTGAATCCGCAGCAACCCACACTGGAGAAAATGAAAGGATTAATGCTACACTGAAGAGGACAAAAAGGTTTAGTAACCAAAATATTGCACCTGAGAAAAAATGCTAGGGAACTTCCTTAACCGACGAGAATACTGGCTCTGGCCAAATAATAATTTCATCCGCGTCTTTTGCATTGGATTCTGAACAATGTACTACAAGGTGAAGGAATTCATGAGCCTTTTTACAGCTTTAAGTGCACTTATCAATTAAAAAGAGAAGAATATAAAGACACTCTACAGCAGGATGTGTCCCACCCTCCTCAGCAGTGACGTGACAGTGACCTACCCTCCTCAGCAGTGACGTGACAGTGATCCACCCGCCTCAGCAGTGACGTGACAGTGACCCACCCTCCTCAGCAGTGACGTGACAGTGACCCACCCGCCTCAGCAGTGACGTGACAGTGACCCACCCGCCTCACCAGTTACGTGACAGTGACCTACCCTCCTCAGCAGTGATGTGACAGTGACCCACCCGCCTCAACAGTGACGTGAGTGACCTACCCGCCTCAGCAATGACGTGCCAGTGACATACCCGCCACAGCACTGACGTGACAGAGACCTGCCCACCTCGGCAGTGAATGTAAGTGACATACCCGCATCACCGCTGAGGCAGTGACCTTCCCGCCTCAACAGTAATGTGGCAGTGACTTACCTGCCTCAGCAGTTAACTGACAGGGATTTAGCCACCTCAGCAGTAATGGTGCAGTGACCCTACCTGCCTCAGCAGTGAAATAATAGTGACCTACCCTCCTCAGCAGTGAAGTAACAGTGACCTACCCTCCTCAGCAGTATTGTAACAGTGACCTACCCGCCTCAGCAGTAATGTAACAGTGACCTACTCGCCTAAGCAATAGTGAGACAGACACCTACCCGCCTCAGCACTGATATGACGGTGACCTACCTGGCGAGCCTGGCCGACCACCTGGGACATGAGTACCTGCGTCTCGTTAGCGTCCTGGCTGCCCACACCCACACCAAACACACCCACACCCAACCACGCCGTCACGTCAGCTACACCAGCAAACTGGAGGATTAGGGTTAGAAGAGCTTAGAACCGCCTTGTATATTACATATGTTATTTTATTCAAGATTAACCATTACTTAATATCACTGCTCAAGTCACTATCGAATGTTTCAGATGTGATAAAAAAAAATTAATAATATCTACTATAGCCCAGAATTTCATGATGCTTGTCCCATACCGACCCAACCCGCGCACCATGAAAAGAAATTATAGGTCTAGAAATACCTACCAACGTATATCTGCCCGTGATAAAAGTAACAGAGAGATCCTGTGACGAAGCTTGTAAGACGGCATTCAGTATCTTCACCATCTTCACAGCTGAGCCAGTGTCCTCTGCACCTTCAAAATTATTATCCTTATCATTATCATCACTTATCATGGAGTGATTCTGTTAGCCCCATCAGGACAAGAGACCTTCATTAAGTTAAAATATATAACTGGGAGGGCTGTATGGACATGGGACCGAATTCTTGTTGGAGTAGGAAACTCCCAAGCACTTCTTCCTTTGGGGACGTCCACACAAGCGCTGGATCAATGCTGGCAACATGTAAACAACACAATAACGAACAAGCCGCAAACATGCTCGGAACAACAGCGTCCAGCTTATGTTGGATACATCATGATGAAGTCTCAGTTGTCTCATACGGACACTCATCACACTGCTTCTGTTACCTCTGCTGCCAGTAAAGTCGAAGCTGCACTGAAACATGTTTGCATACATCTGTCCAAATACTGAAGCCAACCTGCATTCAAACATGTTGCTAGCTGTGTTGCCAACATATTTTCGAGGACACGAGTGGACGCGCACTTAGCGATTAATTTTGAATATGGCTGGTTAATATCTTTTTGTAGTTTTTTTTATGATGAGTATGGAGATACTGGAATGATTTATGCAACACGAAGAAAGTAAGATGTAAACCCCCCCCAAAAAAAAAGTCACCTAGGAAATGGGGTTAGGGAGCTTCCTTAACTGAAGAGAATATGGAGCGTGAAATGCACGTCATGATACCGACAAGATGAGTGGAAAAATGACTAACGCCTTTGCTTCTGTGGATTCTTTGTAAGCTGAATAAAATGTCGCGTTTCAGTTTCGTTGCGGATCATCATCCCTGCATGAAGACCTATTTCAAGATTATAAATGCCACTTTTAACATTAACCGAAACGACATCGTTATTTAACGGTGCTTCTCGAGCCCATTCCGTCAAAGGTTTTCTGGAAAGAGCAATATGTTGAAGGTACGGTATGGTTCTAAGTCCAGCCGTTTCTTTACTGCTTCTGATAGTGCATACCTCTTAGCTCTTCGGTCCCCATTCTCCTCTGTTAAAGAAGCGCCGTAACATCTTTGCCTAAGCGACTAATTTTGCTCATTACACCGTACTGTCTTTCTGTTTTACTTAAATCATCCAAATATCGCCATACTGTGCATAGATAACGTGCAAAAGGATACTAACCAGCCGTGTCCAAAAATAATTCGTCAAGTAATAGGTGTTAGCGAGCCTCCTAACCCAGCGAGAATTCGGGCCTTGGTTATTCATTTAGTACAATCAGTAGTATCAGTGTGTCTCCCTACATTCAGTATTATCAGTGTCTCCCTACATTCAATATTATCAGCGTCTTCCTACACTCAGTATTATCAGTGTTTTCCTACATTCAGTATTATCAGTGTCTCCCTACATTCAGTATGATAAGTATTATCAATGTTTTTCCCTAGACTCAAAATTATCAATATCATCAGTGTTATCATTATATCAGTGTCTCTCCCCACAATCAGTATTATTAGTGTCTTATCAGCGAGGACGAATTGTTGCTTGAAATAATTATATTGGTCTGCAAAAAAACAACTTTTTTCTTTTCTGGCATAGACTTTGATAATGGATTTTGATTATTTTTGGGGTGCTGAATCCGAAAATGAGCTCAGATTTGCTCTATCACATCTAGTTTTCATGCTACGGGTATGAAACATTTTTTTCAATGAACCGAATGAGGTCCTTAGGTGATGCACTTTGGGAAAGCAAACATGGTTTATTTGCCCAAACCTAAGCTTAATTATGCCTTTACATATTTACATCTAATCCATACTCTTTGTTTATGTGTCTTTAAGGGCCGGATAAAGGAGGATGGGAGGGCAAAGGGGCCTCGCAAGTGGCCTCTCGCTAGGGTTGATAAGGACTTTTTCTTTGATCGATAGCAGCCTCAAGTGGTATGTTATGGCTCCAAAAAATATGAATAAGCGAATGTCAACAACATAAAAAGTTTATTTATGCATTTATGGTTGTGCAGTTCCACTTGAAATTTCTTAGTATAAAGCTGACTTCTTTCACTGAGCTTCAATTCTCTCTAAGTATATTGGTTGGTTAGGGCATATATATGCTAGTACATAAAGATCTTATTTAATTTTAAATTGTAAACTGTAGTGTTTAATCTTACTGTTTTTTTCTTTACAGATTAATTTGTGGTTGGACTGCAATTTCCTGATCAGATCATGTCTACTCCTTCGCCTTCAGAGAGGAGAAAATGCTGCAGTGATCCAAATATTGTTTGCTACATCTGTGGCTGTTTCACTTTAGCCTCTCAAAGGCGCAACATCACTACTTTTGTAAAACAAGTGTACCTTGCTTATTTAAGGTACCCTTGGGAGACCAGGACAAAAGCTGGGCTCCTCATAAAGTTTGCAAAACTTGTGTGGAGACTATGAGATCATGGTCTTAAGGCAAGAATGTCAAGCTCAAATTTGGCATTTCCATGATTTGGAGGAAGCCAAAAAACCATACCGATGAATGCTATTTCTGTCTTGTTATCGTCAAAGGATTCAACAGAAAAAACAAACAGTATTTGAAATACCCCAATCTCGAGTCAGCTTTAAGGCCCATCCCTCATTGTGATGACATACCAGTACCTATTTTTACTGACCTCCCAGATATTGATGATGGGACTTCAGTATCATCCTCGCATCTTTCCTCAAGTGGAGATGAACAAATCGATGTGGATTTTCATCCATCAGAAACTTCGTTAGGCCAACCTTCATTGTTCAATCAGTTTGAGTTGAACGATTTAATTCGAGACTTGGGTTTGCCAAAACAATCTTCCGAGTTGTTGGCTTCAAGGCTAAAAGAAAAAAAAATCATCATGGCACTAGCGTCTCATTTTATCGTAACAGAGAAGAGAAGCTGCGGAAGTACTTCACTTCAGATGACAAACTTGTTTACTGCAACGATGTTGAAGGACTTCTTTTGGAAATGGGATTATCAAGATATGTATCCGATGAATGGAGACTTTTCATCGACAGTTCAAAAAGAAGCCTAAAATGTGTCTTGCTTCACAATGGTAACACGTTCGGATCGATTCCTGTAGGGCACTCAGTGACCCTGAAAGAGGAATATGGCAACATAAAAGTTGTTATGGAAAAGTTGAAATACAACGATCATGCTTGGTTGATTTGTGTTGATTTAAAATTGGTGAAATTCTTTTAGGGCAACAAAGCGGCTACACGAAATACCCGTGCAATCTTTGCTACTGAGATAGTAGGGCAAAGGAAGAGCATTGGGTTAAGGATGAGTGGCCATTAAGAGACAGCTTGACACCTGGACATAAGAACATCATAAATGAGCCATTGGTTGATCCAGATAATATCATTCTGCCACCACTTCATATCAAGCTTGGCGTAATGAAACAGTCTGTTAAGGCTTTTGATCACTCCAGGAACTGTTTCAACTATATATGCTTAGCTTTCACTGCACTAAGTGAAGAGAAGAAAAGAGCCGGAATATTCGATGGCCCTCAAATCAGAAAGTTGCTGAACGATCCGCAGTTTGTCGTCTCAATGTCTCCTATTGAGGTAAGAGCCTGGAACATTTGCCAATGTTGTGAAAAACTTTTTAGGAAATCGGAGATCACACAACTACGAAAAAAATCGTGAAAGAGATCTTGTCCAGTCTGCAAGCAATGGGATGCAAGATGAGCATGAAATTGCATTACTTGCATAGCCATTTGGACAAGTTTCCAAAAAATCTTGGCCATGTGAGCGAAGAGCAAGATGAACGTTTCCACCAGGACATCAAAGTAATGGAAGAACGCTACCAAGGCCGATGGGACTGTGATATGATGGCTGATTACTGCTGGAGCCTTATGAAAGATGTTCCAGATGCTGCACACAAAAGAATGTCTTTGAGGAAAACATTTTGCAGTTGAAATAACCCAGTTGTGTTATTGACTGTTTTTACTTTTTAGAGAATAAAATTAAACTGTTGTTTTAACATTGTGTAACTTATCATATCTTTGGACCTATGGGTTATCGATTTTACGTTTTTAAGCTTATTAGATGATAAAACGGCAATCTGAAATAAAAACAAAGAGAACACTGTAGTTTGAATATCATAATTCCAATAAACTGAATCAATTTATTCTGCCAATTCTTTAAACTTTAGCGCAAAATTGCGAATTTTCAAGAAACATACGGCATACCATATCTCAAAAACCTGATGTGATAGACAAAAACTGATACCAATATCGGATTCAGCACCCCAAAATTACCTAAAATCCGTTGCAAAACAGTCACGCCACAAAAATTGTGTTGCCCATTTATGCTTAAATAACTTTGTGATATGACAGATTAGTTTTGTGCCGATCTTTTTTAAGGAGAAACTATGGAAAACAATAATAGATAATCTAGCTGATAAGATAGGAAATAAAGCTTATGTTTATTTTATGTTTCCAACTCTGGACATTGATTTTACAGCCCGTTCCTAAGGCCCAGTAGTCGATGTATCTTTCACATGTTACCACCTCGATGCTAACACACATCGTCCACATTGAATACTGGTACATGCTAGGGTTGTCTCATACAGGACTGGTGTATTGGTATTAGCGGAGGTATGTTTACATGTCGACGGGCTTTCTGGTAGATAGTAAATTCTGCATAAATGAAAGTCAATTCCTCAAACTGTTCACTGCCCCAGCTGGGATTCGAACTTGGGTCCATTAAGATTACTGTCCACCTCTCACGTTTTTATGTATTTATTTGTTTTATATTGTATCATACTAGCTTCATCCTTAAGTCGTGTAGCGTGTAGGAGAGAGAGAGAGAGAGAGAGAGAGAGAGAGAGAGAGAGAGAGAGAGAGAGAGAGAGAGAGAGAGAGAAGAATAGCAACATATACTATTTTTCAAAGAGGATTATATACTTCAAAGATACACAAGTAGATGGAGCGTTGATTTTATTTCAGTATTAAAATTAACATTCAGTCTAAGAAAAGGGCAAATTTTAAAGAACATTTATGATCTGCAGTTACTCAAGGCGGTATATTCGTACGGTTGGGAAACTTATTAACACATTTTCTTTACCTATTTATTCCTGATTCTGCTGCGTTACTTTATATTTGTGTGGTAGGTGGGGGCGCTCACCATCCAGTCACTCGATGTAGTGCTGCTCTCGGGGACTGCCCATTCCTCTCTCTTCTTTCCCCCTCTGTCATTCTTTCCTTCATTCTTTCCTTCTCCTTCGGTCTACGGATGACTCTACACTGAGTGACAAGCCAAATGGTTTCCTGTACACCAGGAAACCATTTCCTATGCTGGGTGGTAATCATATAACCAAATTATGGCGCCTGGTGGTTTATTGGGTAATTAAGGTGCTCCAGTCGGACTGAACCTTTGCAGGTTTATATCCAAGGGATGGTTGAGGTTTATTGCTCACATAATGCCGTTCAGGGAAAAATGAGTCTGGTCAGTCTCATCTTAAACGTCAGGACCAACTTGCCTAGCCCCAGGCTCGTACGCTCCTTATGGGACAACACAGGATTAGATAATGAATGAATGCTATTCGTGCAATCCATGTCAATATTAAAAAGGTATAATAATTAAAAAAAAGAGAATGTTAATGGGTACTTTGGGAAATAAATCGTCTAGGAAGAGATGCTAGGGAGCCTCCTTAACCGACGAGAATACCAGCTTCAAAGACGTGGTGGATAGTGTCAATGGACCTGATGACGATGAGATGTTTGTAGGCGGAAGCTTTACTCTTTCGTGTTTTTAATTTGGTGGTGTCATGAGGAGGTTAACTGATGCAGCCATTTTTACCAAGTGGAATGGAAAAAAAAAATGCAATGATCTTAAAGAAAATCAGGCATCATAAAAGACAGGTTAATAATCCATTTAATGATCGAATAGGAATTAGTTTGCATCAGTAACCACTTACCCATTATCCCAAACCCTATTCACAGCTAGAAGATGGAGTGGTTAGACCGTCAGGAGCAAGAAGAAACACAGAATTAGAGAGGTATCAGATTGCATGCACATTGAAATGACCAGCAAACCCTGACACATGGCTGTACACTTACCTTGAGGAAATATTGATCCGTCGGCAGCAGAGAAGACTGTAGACTCCAAGACAAGCAGCAAGAAGACCCGACACACCATTTCTGCCTTCATGGAAGACACTGAATTACTCGTGGGTAAAGCTGATGACCTCTGCTTGAACGGCATTGTATATACATTGTCTACTCTTAATTTGGCCTCGATTTTCATCATATTGTCACTTATTTCACATACAGAAAAGAGAATACTACGGCTCTTCATCCCTCATGACTAGCACCATAATCTGGAGTTGATCAACTCAGCATTTAAGATTGAGAAATGGCAGTTTTAGGCTCTCGGGGACTGCCCATTCCTCTCTTCTTTCCTTCTTTCCCCCCCCTCTGTCATTCTTTCCTTCATTCTTTCCTTCACCTTCGGTCTACGGGTGTCTCTACGCTGAGTGACAAGCCAAATGGTTTCCTACGCTTCGATCAAAGATCTAAGTTCTCTCAACCCTGTCTCAAGATGTAACTGAGAGAATATGGGCTCCCTCCGACTTTGAATGGAGTTAAAAATTACTATCTTTATCACATTGTTGAGAAGGGGGGTTTCCTAGATAGGAAGTACTGGAAGGTTCTCAGTATTTCTCGTATTTTTCAGTTACGTGTCAGAGTTCCCAGTTAGCCTGCTGTTTTGAGGGGAAATATTTTGTTAGTTATACATTAGTTTTTATGCTCTTTTTCTCTGCAATGTTTTATTTATGTGATTGTTAAATTATGTAATTTTATCTTAGTTTGTATGCTAAATAATTTAAAGTGTTTTGCAGTGTAAGAAACCTCTGGCATGTTTTGGATGTGTCCGATTTGAAAACTATTGTTGCTAGGGGCAAGTACCAACACATCCTAGAATGTTGGAGAATGTAAGGTTATATAAGGAGGTGAAAGAGCCTAGGGAGTTTTACGGTCGCTTCAGTTTCAGTGTCAGTGCAGTTCAGTGTCAGTTCAGTGTGAGTTTAATTCAGTGTCAGTGCAGTGTAATTGCAGATTGTACAGCTCCGGTACTTGTGAAAACAATGAAGTGAAGCTGGCTTGCTATCTGTCTATGTATTGACAGACGCCTAAATCCCTCAAGGGGTGGCCACAAACAAATCGCCTCCTTGTCGCCCTGCCCCCTGCCATTTCTCTGCTCTCCCAGCTCAACATCCTCCTCTCTCATATACTTCTCCATCCCATCCCTCCATCTCATCCTTGGCCTCCCCCTCCGTCTCCCCTCCTCCACTTCATTCACATACACTCTCCTCGTCAGTCTCTCACTCTCCATCCTCTCCACATTGCCAAACCACCATGGTGTTTCTCCTAACACATCCTGTCACATCCACATCCACACCACAGTGCTCCTTCACTTCCTCATTTGTCATTCTGTCTCTCGATGTGACTCCACATGCTCCTCTCAAATAACTCATTCCCACTGCTCTCACGCTTGACTTCTATCCCTCCAACAAGGGCCAAGCTTCACTTCCAGACGTTAGAGTTCGTATCACAGTACAGTCATGCAGTAACTTTTTCACTTCTATGCTCACTTCCCTGTTTCTTATCACTGCCTTCAAGGAACCAGCAATCTTTCTTCCTTGCTGTACCCTTTCAAGCACTTTACCCTCTAAACTTCCATCCTTTCTCAACACACTGCCCAAGTACTTAAACGCACTCACATATTCCACTTCCTAGCATTAAATGTAATTATTTGGAAAATAATGAAAAGGAACTAATGAAGCCAGTGTTTATTTATGACGCCTCTGCTGATCTTGTGTACTGTACACTGAAAGGCTGACCGTAGGATGAACAGCTCACTGGACAACGTCCTTCATGTACTGAACTGCTGCTGTTGGAGCCTGTGGCAGTGTGGGACAGGGACGTAACAGTGGTGTCAGGAGTGTGGGTCATTAGAAAACTCCTCCAGTGAGTCAAACCTTCGACATGGAGGCAGAAGGTGTACAGACGAGAGGCCAGGCTAGGCAGGAAGAGGTGTCACTGGCTGCAATCAGGAAGCTAGTGCAAGCACAAAGTGTACAACTACAAGCACAGAATGAAGGGCTACAAGCACAGAATAAAGGACAGAAAGAACTCAAAGATCAATTACAGGCACAAGGTGTACAATGTCAAGGACAGTGAAGAACAGAAAAAACTCTAAGAACAATTAAATACACAAAATGAAGGACAGGAAGAACTCAACGAACAATTACAAGCACAGAATGAAGGACAGAAACAACTCAAAGAACATTTGCAGGTACAGAATGAAGAACAGAAAGAACGATATGTACAGCTTCAAGAGGCATTACAGGAGCAACAGAGGGAATTACAACTGAGGATGCAAGGTCAGCTAGATGCTTTCATGGGAGAAATGAAGGAAGAACAACAGCAGTTGATGGAGGAGGCATATGCTGAGCTACTGTACAGTAGCAGAAGTGTGAGATAACCAGTAACGTGACAGAGTGTAGACAGAATGTAGACGACCAGTTGAAGTATGTAGATGACCAGTTGAAGCATGTAGACAGCCATTTGAAGATAATTAGTGGGAGAATTGAGGTGTAGAGAAATATTGCTCTGCTGAGCCTCAGGTTAGAGTACAGGGTGCACATGAAAAAAAAAAATGACAGTGTATGGTGGATCTTGACGAATCCCAAGCATCTAAAGGTAGCATTAAAAGGCTGAATAATCAGAAAGCAGTAGGTTTTAAGTCCCGGCCTTAATTATGATGCGCCAGTTTTTAGGCCTCACACCAATGAAGCGCATGGCTATAATGTGGGTCCAATGAAACATCAGGAATTTGATGGTAGAGTATCTTGGGAAGCCTATCATGTGCAGTTGGAGCTACTTGTTGATCAGAACGGTTGGGATGATAGGAAGAGGGCAGTGCAGCTGGCTACTGGGCTCAAGAGTGCTGCAATGGAAATTCTGGGCCAGAAGTCAGTAGAGGAGAGGAACAGTTATGATTCCCAAGTAAAACTGCTGGAGCGCAGATATGGGATGTGCACCAGACTGAGGTTTGCAGAGCAAGAGTCTGGAACCGTGCACAGGCTTGAGGCGAATCCCTACAGAACTTGCTCATGACGTGGAGAGTATGGCACACACAAGGCATAACCTGGAGCAGCACCTAACCTGTTGGTTATTCTTCTGAGGGACCAGTTCATCGATGCTCTTCATATTAGAGAATTGAAAGTGCAACTGAAGCAGGCACAACCAAGAAGCATGCAAGAAACACTAACCAGGCTCTAGAAATTTAGTCCTACGTAAGATCCAGTACGTCCACTTTTCCGGGAGGTCGTTGTGCGGGAGTCAAGGTAAGAAAAGAGCAGGTACGTGAAGCAGAAAAATTTGAAGGGAGTTGCTGTTACTATGAAAAACCAGGACATAGGAAAAGGACTGCTACAAGTGGAAGAGGGAACAGGAGAAGACTGGAGGAGGATGCTGGTTTTGCAAGATGCCAGGACACAAGAAGGAGGATTATTACAAATAGAACGAGAAAGAACAGAGCAATGCAAGGAAGTCTACAATTGTAACAAAAGCGTGTTGGACATGTAGTGAGGTGGGACACTTCAGTTCTGAGTGTCCAAAGAAGAAAAAGGAGGATGAGAAGAAGGCTGCCGAAGACCAGAAAGAAGCAGAAATCTAGTGGAGGCTGGTCTTAAGGGGCAACCACCAGCCGGCTTTCCCAAGTGGCCCCACCACTGAAAAAATGCAAGACAACTGAAATTGACATCGTGCAAGTAGATGGAAGAATTGACGGCAAGAAGTGTTCCGTGGTGATTGATTCAGCCTGAGAGCGGACTTTCGTGAGGACTGATGAGTTATAATTATCATCGGTATCTGTCTGAGTCATCAGAACGATTATTGTGTGGGGGTAGGGGGGTTTCAAGAATACTCCTTCAGTATCCCTGCTTGTCGTACGAGGCGACTAAAAGGGTTGGTGGTGGGTTAGTGCCCCACCCCGTAAAAAGAACTAACTAAAAAAGCGAACAAAGTGCCTCGGACCTGGACGGACCATACGTTGACGACTAAGGAACGGACGAAGGACATTCTTAGGGTGGGAACGTGGAATGTGAGAGGAATGAATGATGAAGTGAAAGAGAGAGAGATTGTTCAGGTGCTTGAGGATGCAAAAGTGGATATATGTGGATTGACTGAAACTAAATGGAAAGGTGAAAGGGTGAGAGAATGGGAATATGGTTTAGGTATAAGTGCGGGAGTCAATGAAAATGAGAGGGCAAGAGAGGGAGTATGTCTGATGATAAGCAAGAAGTGGAAGGAGAATATAAGAGAGTATGGAACAGTGGGTGCAAGGATTGTATGGGTGAGGATGAAAGTAGGTATACAAGCATGGGCAATTGTATGTGTGTATGCCCCGACAGAGGATCGTGTGGCAAGAGTGAAAGATGAGTTTTGGGCGAGTGTATAAGCGTGTATGGACAAGTTTGAGAGGAGCGAGAGAGTGCTGTTGATTGGAGACATGAATGGCAAAGTTGGGAATGTACGAGTGGATGGAGTGGATGGTCAGTGGGGTGTGCCAGCTGACGTAGATGGGAATGGAAGTGCTTTGGTGGACATCTGTGCTTGTAAGGGGTTGGCAATAGCCAACACCTACTTTCGGCATAAGATGATCCACCGGTATACATGGAGAGTAATGAGGAGGATGGATGGTGAACTTGTTGAACGAAAGGCAATGATAGACTACGTGTGTGTGGATGAGCGAATGAGAAGACAAGTGTTGGATGCAAGGGTGTGGAGAGGGTGGGGGAATGGAGTCTCGGACCATCACTTAGTGATGGCCAAGGTAGAGCTGCAAAGAAAGTGGTTGAGGAGACGAAGGGGAAGACAGGAGGAAGCAACTCCTGTGAGAAGAGTGGAGAAATTGCAAGATAGTGAGAAAATGACAGAGTATAAGAGTATAGTGGAAGAAAGACTGGGAAGGTATGAGCTAGAGCAGATGGAAGGGGTGGAAGACGTATGTAAGATATTCATGGAAGAGATAGGCGCAGCGTGTGAGGCGGTTTGTGGAGTGAGGAGGAGATGCAAGGGTGTGCAAGGGACAGCATGGTGGAATGATGAGGTGAAACGAGCTGTGGAACAAAAGAAGAAGGCATATAGTGAATGGTTAGCGAGTAGAGGTAGGGGAGAAGATGAGAGAGAGAAGAGAGAGGTATATGTGAGCAGGAGAAGGGAGGTTAAGAGACTGGTGAAGGAGAGTAAAAAGAAAGTGGATGAGGAATTTGGGAGGAATCTGAGTGTGAAATGGAGGGAGAGTAAGAAATTGTTTTGGAAGGAGGTAAAGTAAGGCAGTGTGAAAGGGGAAATAGTAGGTGAGTGAAAGATAGGAATAATAGATTGTTGGTGGAGAAGAGAGAGAAACTGAGGAGATAGAAGGAGCACTTTGAGGATTTGTTGAATGTGGAGAGTGAGAGCAGTGCGAGTATAAGTGGTTGGGGAATGGCTGGGAGAAGAAGAGATGAGAGGAGGGAGGAAGAGATCAGTAGGGCGGAAGTTGTGGAAGCGATGAAGAATATTAAGTTGGGAAAGGCTGCAGGAATTGATGGAGTGTGTGGTGAAATGCTTAGGTATGGGGGTGAGATTGTTGTGGAGTGGATATGGAAGTTGTGTAGATTGGCTTGGGAAGAGGGAAGGGTTCCAGAGGACTGGAAATCAGGTATAATTGTTCCTTTATACAAAGGAAAAGGAGAGAGAGAAGTATGTGGTAACCATAGGGGTATTTGCCTACTTAGTGTGACTGGTAAAATATATGGTAGAATACTCATTGATAGGGTTAGGCATATGACAGAGGAGCTAGTTGGAGAAGAACAAGGGGGATTTAGGAAGGGAAAAGGGTGTGTAGATCAGATATTTGTTCTAAGATGTTTAGTAGACAAGTATCTAGAGAAGGGAAGGAAAGTGTATGCTGCCTTCATGGACTTGGAGAAAGCTTATGACAATAGATAGGCAAGGTATGTGGAAGGTATTAAAAATATATGGAGTGGAGGGGAAATTGTTGAGTGCTGTGAAGAGTATGTACGAGGGAGCTAGGATTACGCTGCGGGTGGATGGTGGCCTAAGTGAGTTCTTTGATTTCAATGTGGGACTGAAACAGGGTTGTGTGATGTCTCCATGGCTGTTTAATATATACATGGATGGGGTTGTAAAGGAGGTGCAGGGTAGGGCAGTGGATGTGGGGATGGCTCTAATGAATGAGGGTGAGATTTCGAAGATTCCGGTGTTGCTGTTTGCTGATGATACAGTACTGCTGAGTGAAGATGAATGGGAGTTGCAAGGTTTGGTGAATGAATTTGGGACAGTGTGTAGGAGGAGGAATCTGAAAGTTAATGTAAACAAAAGTAAAGTTATGGTGTTTGAGAGGAATGAAGTCACAGAGTGTGCAGTGAGGTTGGATGGTGAGGATATGGAGAATGTGAGTGCATTCAAGTACTTGGGTAGTGTGATAAGTAAGGATGGAACTTTGGGGGATGAAGTGCGTGAAAGGGTACAGCAGGGAAGGAAGGTTGTTGGTACACTGAAAGCAGTGATGAGAAATAGGGAGGTGAGTATGGAGTATGGAGAAGTCACTGCATGATAGTATTGTGATCCCTACCCTGACGTATGGAAGCGAGGCATGGACCTTGCAAGAGGGGAACAAGTCAAGAGTGAGAGCAGTGGAAATGAGTTACTTGAGAGGAGCATGTGGAGTGGCGTGGAGGGACAGGTTGACGAATGAAGAAGTGAAGGAACGCTGTGGGGTGGATGTGGATGTGGTTGAGAAGATTAGGAGAAATACACTGAGGTGGTTTGGACATGTGAAGAGAATGGAGAATGAAAGACTGACTAAGAGGGTGTATGTAGGTGAGGTGGAGGGAGGGAGAGGGAGAGGTAGACCGAGGATGAGGTGGATGGATGGAGTTGAGAGGTATATGAGGGAGGGGGGGGTGAGTTGGGGGGAGGGTAGTCAAATGGTGGGTGACAGAGTGACTTGGAGGCGTTTTGTCTGCGGCCACCCTTTGCTGGATTAGGGCGTCGGGGTATAAATAGATAGATAGATAGATAATTGGGCAGCCTGCAGAACTGAGGGGACCCTTGGATGATTGAGCAGCAGGGCAAGAGGCTATGTAGCCGAGATGGGGGATCCTTGCCTACTTGATCTGGACTATCTCATGTCCATGGGATGTGACCTGGACTTCTGTTCCATGAAGCTGAAGGTTCGGGGAAAGTCAGTTCCCATCACAGTAGTGAGATGTACCGGTTCTAGTGGCTAGGTGAGGGTGCTCTGCACTACAGTGATACCCCAAAATCAGTACTATTCCTCCAGTGCAAGGTGAGTGGCTCTTTTGACAGCTGTTTAGGGGTGGTGGAGCCTGATGTATGGTGCAAGATGAAGGCCAGAGTGATGATGGGGACAACTTTGATGGTAACAGGTGCAAGTGAAGTGCCAGTTTTGGTGGCCAGTTTCACCCGTGAGCCATAGATCAATAACGGAGAAATTGTGGGACTGTGCCAGGCAGTGGACCCTGAGTGGCATCAGAGGAAGGCTTGTAAATGCTAGACCACTTACCGATGGCTGGAGGGCTCACAAGTGTTTAAGTTGAGGCAGCTGCTGACGAAGTTTGCTGTCTTCTCCACCGGAGACCTAGACCTGGGGTACACTGATCTGGTGGAGCATTGTATAGACACCAGGAATCACTTCCCAATTAAACAGCCAGCACAGAGGATAATGCCACTGAATGGCATGAAATGGAGAAGGCAAAGGAAAATCTCCAAAGTCAAGGAGTGATAGAAAAGTCCAGCAGTCCTTGGGAATCAGCAGAGGTTCTAGTTAGAAAAAATGGATGGCTCAGTAAGGTGTTGCATAGTTTATTGAGCCCTGAATGAAGTGACAGTGAAGGTTGCATACCTCTTGCAGGGGAATGATGACATTCTGGATACTTTGGCAGGTGCCAAGGGGTTCTCCACCCTAGACATGAAGGCAGAATATCATCAGGTCAAGGTTGCACAGAAGGACAAGGAGAAAACAGCCTTTTCAAAAGGGCTGGGTTAATGGCAATTTAAAGTGATGCCTTTTCACCTATGCAATATCCCTGCTACTTTTCAGCATCTCATGGATCGCGTACTGGAAGGCCTGCACTGGCAGACAACTCTCATTTATCTGGACGAAGTAACTGTGTTTGGATGGAATTTTGACCAGGAATTGGAGAGGCTGTCAGAGGTGTTTAACAGGATACAGGCAACGCATCTCAAGCTGAACCCCAAGATTTGCTACTTGTTCCAAAAGGAAGTGAAGTACCTGGGACATATTGTAGGCTAAGGCAGCATCCATACTGATGCAGAGAAGGTGGCAGCTGTGGAAAACTGGCCAGTTCCAACTTGTGTGAAGGAGCTTCAGAGTTTCCTGGTTTGTGTACAGTCATAAGAAAAACTTTCATTACCCCAAGGTATGTTCAATACGAAACGAACGTTAGCTGGGCTATATGGGTGGGTCTTTGCTGTTCGCCCCTCCCCTGGGTGTTGTCTTATCACAATCCCAATACAAGAGTTTGAATAACGAACAAGAATGAGCCATATGGCGGGAAAATATAAAGGACATGTTTGCATTACCCTGTGCGCCCCACCGGGGATCAATATTGAAACTCGGCACGTTTATTATTTTCCTACTATCCAACACTTATTATCAATAGAGTACAACAAATAAATTATTTTGAAGTGTATTAAATCTATAGGCATCAACCTTTTTTTTTATGACAGTGTATCTGGGGTGCACGAGTTCATTTGTTTGCTTTAGATGGGTGGTTAAATGCTTCAGGTGGATGCTTCAGTTAGTGGCATCCATGCGTCGACATCTAGAAGCTATCTTGGAAGCAAGGGGTAGGTATACAAAATATTAATGCAATGAGACTGAACATTTCCTATTATTTTCCTTCTACTCAACATTTATTATATGTAGAAAGCAATACATATCATTATTACATGGAAATTTACGAACTTGGCTTGTATCGGCTGAAATACAATCATACGTCTGGCATGTTTGCACATACTCATTGCCCGTCTGTGTCCGTGTTGCCGACTGTACACCATTCTGATATATTTTTATTTAATGAATTCGGTGCCGTATAATAAAACGTATTGTCTATGCACAGAGGCCAAACGATCTAATTAGTTTTTATTACCTATAGCACAGATTCAAATATCTATGTCTCACATAACCGACATTGACGGGTTTGTGGTACAAACTTTCCTGTCCCGTCATTCCACAACACTTTTTCATTGTGTCATAGTTTATAGCTCTGAAGGGTAACGATAATTTTTCTTATGACTGTACCTATCAGCATTTTGTCAAGGACTTTGCAACGATAGCTGCACTTTCACACAAGTTGTTGGGGAACAGGCTGAAGTTTAGGTGGACTGCAGTGAGTAAGGAGGCCTTCAATGAACTCAAGCATGCGTTGGCATGCTCTCCATTATTGCGGTACACAGATCAGAGTCAACCATTCATTCTGGTCTGTGATGCTAGTGACCGTAGTACTGGAGTCCTGTTGCACAAGAAGGACGAACAGAGTATGCAGTGGTATATTACAGCAAGAAGCTTAGCCCACCAGAGCGGAACTACTGTGTGACCTGTAAGGAGCTCTTGGCAATGATGAAGAGCCTTGATTTCTTCCATCCCTACTTGTATGGGTCCTACTTCATCATCAGAAAAGACCATGCAGCACTAAATTGGCTGAAGATGTTAAAAGAATTCGGAAGGACAACTGGCATGCTGGCTTGGGAAGCTGGACCAGCACAATTATGAAGTGCAGCACCGTCCTGGGCAGGTACATGGCAATGCTGACAGCCTGAGTCATCGGCCTTGTAACACAGAGTGCCAGTAGTGTAGTGAAAGGGAAGCTGGTAGCAAGAAATGGAGCCTTACTGCGGTGACAAGGCCAGTGTCAGCTGAAGAAGACCCGAGAAGGATGTAGACAGAAGATGCAGATTTGCAACCAGTGCTAGAGAGGCTGCAGTGGAGTACAGTGTGACCATCTTGGGAAGAGGTTTCCAGATTCAGTCCTGCAACGAAGAGCTACTGGAGTCAGTGACACCTTCTTCATTTGAAAGCCGGACTACTGGAGCATCAGTGGGAGACACCCAAGGGCCTCAGCAAATATTGACACCTGGTGGTTCTGAAGAAGATGAGGTCTGGGATCTTGGACGAGTCTCATAACCAGATCAACAGCAGGCACCTGGGAGTGAAGAAAACTCTAAGTCGGCTGTGACAGAGGTTCTACTGGACTGCCATGCGGCAGGAGGTTGAAGAGTAATGTCGGGCCTGTGATGTATGCTGTGCCAAGAAGGGACCCAAGAAACGTGGTTGCGCCCTTCTCCACCTGTACCAAGTGGGTGCACCGATGGAAAGAGCCATGGTGGATATTGCTGGACCTCTGCCACTCTTTGAAAGAGGAAACCGGTATATATGTGTCACCATGGACTACTTCACAAAGTGGCCAGAAGCCTATGCCATCCACGATCAAGAGGCTGTGACCGTTGCTCAGGTGTTGGTTGATCAGTTTTTCTTTCATTTTGGGGTGGCACAAGAGCTACATTCAGACCAGGGTAGAAACTTTGAGTCTGCTGTGTTCTGTGAGTTCTGAAAGTTACTGGGGATCAAGAAGACCAGGGTGACCCCACTAAGGCCACAGTCAGATGGGATGGTGGAGAAATTCAATTGGACCCTGGGACAATAACTGGCCAAATACTGCATAGAGGGACAAAAGGAATGGGACCAGAAATTTCCTGCATTGTTGATGGCATATCGGTCTGCAGTCCACGAGTCTACTGGCTACACCCCTGCAAAAGTCATGCTTGGCCAAAAGTCATGTTTACCCATTGACTTGTTAATGGGAAGAACACCTGGTGAAGAGCTGCCTACAGATACCCCCAGGTATGCGAAGAATCTGCAGGAAAGGCTGGCTGAGATACTACATCAAGGGCAAGAAGCTCTGAAGTTTTCAGGTGAAGTGATGAAGTGCAAGTATAATGTCAAGTAGGTGAGGCGAGCTTCAAGGTTGGTGACAAACTTTGGTTATACAATCCTCAGCGGAAGAAGGGACAGTTATCGAAGCTACAGAGCCCGTGGGACAGGCCTTACACTGTGTTGAACAGCCTACCAGACATAACTCACCCGTTTTGGGGAGGCAGGAAATCTCACCCAAAGGTGGTACATTTGAATCGTCTATGGCAATACCATGGGCCAGGACGGTACAGCTGGGACGTTTCCAAGGAACTGTGCTCGCCCCTAGCCAAGGATGTTGAGGAAGACCAAGGAGCTGAAGTACAAGAGGATGGTGACAGTTTTCCAAGGGAGGAAGTGAATTAGGATGAAGACCAAGTCATTCCAGGAGGAGTGGACTGTGTGGAGGAGCTGGAACGTCGTTGGAAGTGGCATAGGAGAAGAACTGATAAGTTTGCAGACTATTCTGTGTATAATTAAATGTTAGTTTGGCTTAATCCTGGATAGGTAAACTTTATCTATCTATCTATCTATCTATCTATTGCCAGACGCCTCAATCCCGTTTGGGGTGGCCACAAACAAATAGCCTCCAAGTCGCCCTGTCCCCCGCCATTTCACTGCCCTGCTCCCAACTCACACCCCCCTCTCTCATATACCTCTCCACCCCATCCCTCCATCTCATCCTCGGCCTCCCCCTCCCTCTTCCCCCCTCCACCTCACTCACATACACTCTCTTCGTCAGTCTTTCACCCTCCATCCTCTCCACATGGCCAAACCACCTCAGTGTGTTCCTCATAACGCTCCCTATCTTGTTACTATATTAACCAAAGTGGGATATGATGTACCCCAAAGAAAAAAATAAAACAAAAATACTTCCGTTTGAGATATTTCAAAATACTTCAATACGCAAATAATTCAACTCATTTCCTTTGAATAGGGCCAGATAAAATAAAGTTTAAATAAAAAAAAGTAATTTTTTTTTAAGTTTTCAGATAATGGTGAAATTTTAGGCACACAAATTTTAAAAATAAATTTTGCAAAACTGAAAAGTAACATCGTGATTTCTTGGGAGGCTTGTGGTAGACTTATGTTGGGACCTTCTGTATACAAAAGGAGAAAGATAGCAATTTAAAACAAAAGAAATCACATGAGGGCTAAACTGAGGTTACATTATAGGTAACCTGGGGTATGACATACCCCAATGGCTCTATAGAGCAAAATCAGAGCCAGGTACAGCTATGACCCCATCATCCCCATGAAGAGCATCACTAGGCAGGAAGGTGATGAGACGGACAGATCTGTAGACCTTATGCTCATATTTTTTAAAATAAAATTTCAGGGATTGGGGTTTCTGATACCCCACATTACCTATCTAAGGTTAAGGATTATGTTTGTATGCAATGTGTAGTTTTGTCGGGACGACAAAGGACTAGGAAGGGCGTAGCGTTGAGAAGGGATTTGTTAGATAGGAAGTACTGTAAGTTTCTCATTTTTTTTTTTTTTTTTTGTATTTTTCAGTTACGTATCAGTTGCTAGATAGCCAGCTATTGTGAACGGTGTTATTTTGTAAGTTGTACATTAATTCTTGTGCTCTTTTTCTCTTTAATATTTTATTTATGTGATTGATAAGTTATGAAATTTTTTCACAGTTTGTATGCTGAATAATTTAGTGTTATGCAGTGCAAGAAACCTCTGGCGTGTTTTGGATGTCTCCAATTTGGTAGCTGTTGTTGGTAGGGGCAGGTACCAGCACGTCCTAGAATGTTGGAGAATGTAAGTTTTTATAAGGAGGTGATAGAGCCTAGTGAGTTTTAGAGTCGTTTCAGTTTTAGCGTCATTGCAGTTCAGTGTCATTTCAGTCTGATTTTAGTTCAGTGTCAGTGCAGTGTAACTGCAGATTGTATAGATCCAGTACATGTGAAATCAGTGAAGTGTAGTTGGCAATCATTAAGTGTGACTGCAGTTAGTGAAGATTGTATAGCTCTGGTACTTGTGAAAAAAGTGAAGTGAAGTTGGCAAGCATTATGTGTAATTATTTGGAAAATAACGACAGTGAACTTAAGTCAGTGTTTCTTTACGACGCCTCAGTTGAGCTTGTGTACTGTACACCGAAAGGCTGACCATAGGAAGAACAGCTCACTGGGCAGCATTCTTCCTATACTGAACTACTGCTGTTGGAGCCTGTGGCAGTGTGGGACGGGGACGTAACAATTATTACATTAATAACTGAAAGTACGAGTACTACTACATGAAATCAACACCATAAAGGTAACTTCAAGACTCTGAATTAGTTTTGCAGAAAAACAAACTGTCAGTTTATCTTTCCATAACAGAATTGAACTCCATACTCTCTTTATCGGGGCATTTCATAATAGTTGTTACTTATGCGTAGATTTCAATGCAAAAAACATTAATTTCCGTTCATTATAATCTGTCAATATTTTTTCCATTTTATATGAAAATAGGCCTATATGCAGATAAATTTCATAAACTCTGTATGACGACAAACGCAGCAGCATTTTACTTTACGGTCTATATGAGGAACAATCAACCAACAAAAGCAGAGTAAGTTCCTTGGATCAGTACCATTAACTCATCATTTTGTGGTTATTTCCTATGCCCCTAACAACGACAATTATAATGCGTCCGGGGCACGTATTAATCGCTTCCACAAAGGACACCTCTTAATGAGGGAGAACGTTTACACACACACACACACACACACACACACACACACACACACACACACACACACACACACACACACACACACACACACACACACACACATTCACCATTCTTTCATACCAATGTTGCCTGTGGAAGATGTTGATATTCTCCAAAAGAAGTATTGTTTTCAATTATCTTACAACAATCGTTTAGCATAGTACAATGTAGATATAATCTGCTAATACAAACCACTGTATGTATATTGCACTTTATCCAACAATGACAAGACCGGAGACTAATGATGTACTTTTTTATAGACAGATTGGAAAATAAAACAGCGATGTGAGACTCCTATATTCTGACGTTTTGCTTCACGACTTCAGAATACAACAGTGCTGAATTCTGAAGCGGTCGTGAGGCAAACTTTAATTCGTAGGAGTTCCTTATTAGTGCTTCATTGTCGCAATTAAGGCTCTTGACTGGATAAGTTTTGCAAGCGTCACATATTCTTCTATAGTCACTTTAACCTGGCCTAGGTTTTCGTCCTTTTGTTGCCTATTTCACGTGGGTCAGTGGCAGAAAAAAAGAATAATACAGCTTTACATTCTTTTAATAGCACTCCGTCATAATGATCACCATATACTTGTGTTAATCAATTGTATTCAAGATACTGAGATTGCAATTTAAGGCCAAGTTAGGGTAAAACGAATATAATGTCTTTATTGCTTTCGAGAGTACAGAGATAAATATCTGAAGTAGACTAGAAAACTGAACAAGGAGAGTATATGATTTATATGGCATGTAACAGCGAAGGTTACTGAGTTCACGAGCAATTTATTGCAGTATTTAAGTGAGATGTAATAATAATGTACTGAATAACTATACAAGCGTCTTCTCTTTGTCAGATACGTACAGTACCTCCCTACGGACACCATATTATCAGAAAGATTATTTATTAATATACCTGCCTCATGCCTAACATAGAATCGATAATTTAACACAGTGTCGACACGGCTTTCAACAAACGATGAAGCATCCTCCTGTATCATTATACATCTGACACTTCCTGTATGCTAGCCTACCATTTGCTTAATCACTTCACTACGATGGCGCATTTTGTACTTAATCCTATGATGGTGGTATGTGGTGGCAATCATCAGCCACTTATTTGATATAGCTATGCATATTTCTTCCTCCCTCATTCTCATTCTGTTCATTTGTCTTCCCTCCTCTTATTCCTATATCTCTCTTTCCTTCCTGTCACTTTTTATTACTTTTCTTTCCACTTCAGGTGGGTCAACACTAATGGACAAGCCTGATGGCTTCTTGTAACCTAGGAAACCATTTTACAGTGTTGGGTGGTAACCATATTGCCAAACTGCGGGGTGAACTAGAGCTTCCAATGGTGTCTTTGTTACCTGGGAGGAGAAAAGCAAGTGCGGCGCCCATTCAGGAACCAAATCTTCACATTATTCTCCGCGCCTCGCTGTGTTGAGGTGCTGTCAACCGCAAGGAAACATCGGTCACTGCACATGACAACCCTGCAAGGGCGGTTGCTTTCCTACGGTAGATTGATCTGCCTTTGTCATGCAGTCCGAGATTACTCAACAACAACTACCACCACATAATTTTATTCAGTATAGAAGAACGCCTGATGGTAAATGGTTAGTGAAGTCTTAGTGTAGCCACTCCACTGCAGCAAGTATGCCCTAAGTTGAATAAACTAAGCTGGGTGATCAAAAGATTAACATGATCACTATTCCTCCCAGTTAAAGGAGAGTCCAGGTAACGTCCGTTAACGTCTCGTACTGAAGAGATCCATTCAGGTTACACCTAAGATCTCCAATTCGAAAAAAAAAAGTCCAAGCCGTATAAAATCATCAGAAGATGGCATGAATAAAGTTGATTATGTGTCATCCCAAGTCAATGAGTTAAACAGTCTTTTTTTTTTTTTTTTTTTTTAATGCGAGGAAGAAGGAACCAAAGGCCATGAGCCCGCAGTAACAGTTCCCTCCAAGAGAAAAACAAAATACAACAGAGAGCCAAACTCAAGATTCGATCATTTTGAGATGCCTGGACACACTGCGTTTGAAAGACTGGAGATCATAGGCAGGAGGAAACACAGACAGAGGGAGACAGTTCCAGAGCTGACCTGTTGCATGAATGAAAGACTGGGAGTAACGGTTAACTCTTGCATTAGAGAGTTGGACAGAAAAGGGATGAGAGTTTGCTGCCAGACGGGTGCTACGCGCCCGTCGTAGAGGTGGAGGAATGCAAGCAGACAGTTCAGAGGAGCAGTGACCATTAAAGTAGCGATAGAAAAGAGATAAAGATGCAACAGTGCGGCGAAGAGACAGGTTGAAGGGAGTCAGTAAGAGGAGGAGAGTTAATGAGACGAAAAGCCTTTGACTCCACCCTATTGAGAAGAGCTGTATGTGGGGAGCCTCCCCACACATGAGAGTTGTACTCCACACAGGGGCGGATAAAACCCCTGTATAGAGTCAACAATTGTGCGGGGGTAAAGAAAGAGCGGAGTCGGCTTAGCACACCCAATCTCTTGGAAGCAGATTTTACAAGAGATGTAATATGATCTTTCCAAGATAAGTCCCGAGTAAATGAAACCCCAAGCATGTTGAAGGATGATGCAGGATTAATCTGAATATTATTAAACATTAGTGGGTATACCTGTGGAAGATTTTGTCGGGTTGATAGGTGTAAGAACTGAGTCTTAGAAGCATTAAAGACAACCATATTATTTTTACCCCAGTCAGAGATATGAGCCAAGTCAGACATTAGGTGTGCCATAGCCTCATCCCTTGTTTCTTGAAGTAACTGTTGAGATGGGCGTTGCGGGAACCGAATGGAAAGGTGAGGGGTGGAGTCATCAGCGTATGAGTGGATAGGGTTAGATGTACAGCTTAGAAGAACATTGATGAATAAAAGGAAGAGAGTTGGTGATAGGACAGAGCCCTGAGGAACACCACTGTTGATAGATCTAGGAGAAGAACGATGGCCGTCTACGACAGCAGCTATAGAACGACCAGAAAGGAAGCTAGCGATGAAGGTACAGATAGAAGGATAGAAACCGTAGGAGGGCAGTTTGGAAATTAAAGATTTATGCCAGACTCGATCGAAAGCCTTTGAGATGTCAAGTGCAATGGCAAAGCTTTCGCCAAAGTCCCGAAAGGAGGATGACCAGGAGTCTGAAAGGTAGGTGAGAAGATCGCCAGTGGAGCGTCCCTGACGGAACCCATACTGACGATCGGAAAGAAGGTTGTGATAGGAAAGATGCCTTAAAATTTTTATTAAGAATTGACTCGAAAACTTTTGAAATACAGGACGTTAAAGCAATTGGACGATAGTTGGAGGGTTGGAGTGGTCACCCTTCTTTGGGACTGGCTGAATGAGAGCAAACTTCCAGCAAGAAGGAAAGGTACAAGTTGACAGACAAAGGCGAAATAGTTTGCCTAGGCAGGGTGTAAGCACAGAAGCACAGTTTTTGAGAACAACAGGAGGGACCCCATCAGGCCCATATGCCTTGTTAGTACTGAGGCCAGTAATGGCAGAAAATACATCAACTGAAGAAATTTTAATGTCAGCCATGAGGAAGTCAGAGGGGGGAAGTGATGGAGGAACAGCACCGGAATCGTCTAAGGTGGAACTGGAGGAGAAAGTCTGTGCGAAGAGATCTGCTTTATCAGTAGAAGAAATAGCTACAGAACCATCAGAGTAGAAAAGAGGAGGGAAGGATGATGAGGTAAAGTTGTTAGAAAGATTTTTGGCAAGGTGCCAGAAGGAGCGGGAAGAATTCGAGTTGGAGAGTTGAGAGCATTTAGTATGGATGAAATTATTTTTAGTAGAGCGAAGAACAGACTTAGCACGATTCCGGGCAGAAACGTAAAGATTATGTGATTCAGGGGTGGGTTGGCTCCGGTACCTTTTGTAGGCCTTCTCCTTGTTGCGGACAGCGTTAGAACAAGCGTGATTAAACCAAGGCTTTCTTGCGTTAGTCAAAGGATATGAGAAAGGAATGTATGCTTCCATGCCCGAGAGAATAACCTCCGTAATGCGCAAGGTACACTCAGATGGCTCACGGCCATGGAAGCAATAATCATTCCAGGGAAAATCAAAGAAGTACTGCCTGAGGGCCTCCCAGTCCGCAGCTCCAAAATGCCAGAGACGACGTTTCCCTGTAGGGTCCGCAGGCCGTACTGGAGCGATAGGACAGGTTAAGGTAATAAGGTTGTGATCGGAGGAGCCCAACGGAGAGAAAAGATTAACAGAGTAAGCAGAAGGATTAGTTGTGAGGAAGAGGTCAAGTATGTTGGAGCTCTCTCCAAGGCGGTCAGGGATACGGGTAGGGTGCTGTACAAGCTGCTCTAGGTCATTAAGGATAGAAAAGATGTAGGCTTGTTCACCAGATGGATCCGTGAAAGGAGAGGATAGCCAAAGGTGGTGGTGAACATTGAAATCTCCAAGAATGGAGATTTCAGAGAAAGGAGAAATGGACAGAATGTGTTCCATCGTAGAAGTAAGATAGTCGAAGAATTTTTGATAGTCAGTAGAATTAGGGGATAAGTAAACAGCACAGATATATTTAGTCAGAGAATGACAGGAAAGCCGAAGCCAGAGAGTGGAGAATTCAGAAGAATCAAGTTCAGGAACACGAGAGCAAGATAAGTCGTTGCGTATGTATACACAACAGCCACCTTTGGCTTTGAAATGAGTATAGAGAAAGTAGGAGGATACAGAAAAGGGTTTGCTGTCAGTTGCCTCAGACAGCTGAGTCTCCGTTAGAAAAAGAAGGTGAGGTTTAGAGAAGGAGAGGTGGTGCTCAACAGAGCGAAAGTTAGATGAAAGGCCGCGAATGTTGCAGAAATGAAAAAGAAGAGAGTCAGACAGTGGTTCCAGGCACCTCGAGTCGTCACCGGGAGAGGGGCAGATGGCGGAGGCATTTATGTTCCCCCCCCTGGGGACTCCGAGGCTGGGTGAATTGACGCCATTTTGGTAAATTTTGAATAGGAAGTGTAGTGTGTACTGTGCATGTAGTTTGGTGAAGATAGATAGAGAAATTTGTACTGGAGAGCATGCTGGCCTACTCTCTGTGTAACTGAGACACTGATCATGTGTGTGTGTGTGTGTGTGTGTGTGTGTGTGTGTGTGTGTGTGTGTGTGTGTGTGTGTGTGTGTGTGTGTGTGTGTGTGTGTGTGTGTGTGTCATTTCATCTCACCTGCACACCTTTTTACAATTACTCTACAGTACAGGAAATTTAACCCCTTTTTAAAATTCACACTCGGTTTACCAAATTTCACGTCCAGCGGTGTGACTCTCAAAGGTATTTATCATGGGTTCCCTGTCGTATCTCATATTACTTCCAGCAGGATGGTAGGCAACATTAGAATCTTCCCCTGTCTTACATTCTTTCGTCATAAACAATTCCTGGTGACGAGAGGAAAACTACCACAGATGTTGTCTGTTTTGGAGGGAAGGACAATGAAAGAACACAGTAGAGCCTTTCCCTATCTTCAGTTCTTCTTGGAAAAAACAGATCATGGTTACAACAAGGCATGGATCGTAAATATGGCTGAGAATCCCACCACTGGATTATTTCAGATGTAACCTTCCCGTTGGCGAGTGGCAATTGCAGGGAATATATAATGAAGTTTTCTAAGTCAGGAAAATGATGTCAGTAGTTTTTATTCTCTCTCTCTCTCTCTCTCTCTCTCTCTCATCACGGGAAGGACATCCATTTGGAGGGGTTGAATACATCATTCTCTTCTTCATTACGAGGGACGCATCCTAAAGTACACAAATCAATCGGATGTTAACGAGAGAAAAATTTACTAGACATTATCAGGGTCAATGGATTAACAGACAGCCTAGTGGACAGGATATTTTATGTATTTAGCTATGGGCATTGACTACAGTGTCCGTTTCCGAGGCTCAACAGTCATTATACCTTCACGAATGAACGTATATCGGTTTTACATGTCATCACTCTGGTAGTTACACCCACCGAGTGTTCTGGTTTTATGCTTAGGCACCCTGATTAGGGCTGGTGTGATGGTATTAGCGCTGGTGTTGTTTATATATCGATGGACCTTGACATTAATAAAGAGTGATAGAACGAAATTTTGTCTATCTATTGCCAGACGCCTCAATCCCGCAAGGGGTGGACACAAACAAATCGACTCCATGTCGCCCTGTCCCTTGCCATTTTAGTGCCCTCCTCCCAGCTTACACTCTCCTCTCTCATATACCTCTCCACTCCACCCCTGTCTTATCTTCGGCCTCCCCCTTCCTCTCCCCCCCTCCACTTCAATCACATACACTCTCCTCGTTAGTCTCTTGGTCTAAATCCTTACTACATGGCCAAACCAACTCAGTGTATTTCTCCAATCGCTTTCTGTCACATTCACATCCACACCACAACGCTCCTTCACGTTCTCATTTGTCAGTATGTCTCTCCATGTAACTCCACATGCTCCCTACAAATAACTCGTTTCCATTTTTCTCACTCTTGACTTGTGTTCTGCCACTAAGGTTCAAGTCTCACTTCCTTACTTTCGAGTTGGTATCACAGTACTATCATTCAGCGCCTTTTTTACTTACATGCTCACTACCTTATTTCTTATCACTGCTTTAAAAAAAAAGAACCAGTAACTTTTCATTCTTGTTGTACGCATTCAAGCACCTCGTCCTCCAAACGTCCATCCTTACTCATCACAATACCCAAGTACCTAACTGCACTCAAACCTTCCATTTCCTCATCATCCAACCTCACTGTCCTTTCAGCGACTTCATTTCCCTCGAAGACCATAACTTTACTCTTCCCTACATTAACCTTTAGATTCCTTTTCTTACACACTGTACAAAACTCATTCACCAAGCCTTGCAGTTCTCCCATCGTCATCACTTAACAATACAGTATCATCTGCAAACGACAATATAAGAAGTATCCAAACGCTCCCCTCCCACATTAGGGTCACTGAAACATCCACTGCTCTACCTTTTATCTTTTTATAACCCCATCTATATACAGACTGAACAACCATGGAGACATGACATATCTCTGTTTCAATCCAAGATTCAGATAGAAAAATTCACTCAATTCACTATCTACACACACTGCAGCCTCATTACCGTCATACATACTCTTCATGGCATTCAGCAACTTCTCATTTGCTCCATGTATACATAATATTTTCCACATTCCCTGTCTACCCACTCTGTCATATGTTTTCTCCAGATCCATGAAGGCCACATACAACTTCTTTCATTTCTCTGGAAACTTTTTTCCACTGAAGACCTAAGGACGAATGTCTGATCTACACAACCTCTTCCCTTCCTAAAGCCTCCATGTTCTTGAACAAAAATTTCCTCTGTTACTTCCCTATCTCAGGCAGTAAGTATCCTACCATAAATTTTGTCTGTTGCTCTGATAAGACAAAAGCCGCTATGATTATCACACACTTCTTTTTCCCCATTTTCTTTGTACAGAGGAATAATTATACCTGACTTTCAATCCTCTGTGACTCTACCTTTCTTCCAGGAGAGTCTGCACATCTTCCATATCCATTCTACTAACATCTCTTCCCCATGCTTCAGCATTTCACCATACACTCCATCAGTGCCTGGGGTTTCCCCATTATGTCGTTATAGCTTCCACTACTTTCATCCTATTGATCTCTTCCTTCTCACCACCGTCCATGTCTCAGCCATTATCCAGCCACTTATACTCGCATACTTTAATTCTCTATGTTTAACAGTTTCTTCAAATGTTCCCTCCATCTGCTCACTTTTTCTCCCTTCTCCACAATCAATCTACCATTTTTATCTTTCACTCCCCTACTAACTTCTTTATCACCCTGTCTAACACAGTTTACCTCCTTTCGGCACATTTTCTAACATTCCCTCCGTTTAACATTCAAATTCCTTCCGAATTCTTCATTCACTCTTTTCTTACTCTCTCATACTAATCATTTCACCTCTCTCTTTCTCTCTGCAAATAGCTGTCTCTTCCATTTCTCAACTTCCTTCATGCCTCTGCTTCCCGTTCCACTCACCATATGCCTTCTTCTCTTGCGCCACAGCTTGCCTCACCTCTTCATTCTCTCATGCTTTCCTTGCATCCCCTTTCATCTTCTCTTAACCCACACGCCACCTCACATGCTGCACAGATTTCTTCTATGAAAAACTTGCACACACTTCCCCCCCCCCCTCCCATCTGCTCCATGTCATAATTACCCAATCGCCTCCCCCACCACCACCACCACTTCTCTCGCATATTCTGCCAATTTTCCATCCTCTTGCAACCTTTCTACCTCCTTGTTTGAACTACTTCCTCCTGTCCTTCCCTTTGCCTATTCATCCATTGCACATGAACCTTGACGTTCACAACCACAAGACGGTCAGAAAATCTACTCCCCCATCCTCTGTATCCTCTTGTATCCATTACATACCTTCTCATTCTGTCATCCACACACACACATAATAAGTCATCTCCCTCCGTTCATTCAGTATCATTTGTCATATGTGTATACCTGAGGATCATTTTGTGCCTAAAAAGGATATTGGCTATCACCAACCCCCTCCCCACACAAATATCCACTAGAGCACTGCCATTCTCATTCGCTTCTGCAAGCATACCCCGCTCGCCAACTACTCCATCCACTTTCACATTCCCTACTTTTCCATTTATATCTCCAGTCAAAAGCACTCTGTCATTCCTCTCAAACCTTTCCATGCATGCTTTCCCATTTGCCCTGAACTCTTCTTTCACTGCTCATGCACGATCTTGCATTGTCGCATACACACACACACTCGCTCACATTTCTGTTCCCACTTTCAATCTTATCCACATAATCCTTGAACCAAGTGATCCCTACTCTCTTATACAGTCTTTCCATCTCGTGCACACAACAGAACATACCCCCTCTTTTTCCCTTCATTCTCACCTACTCCCGCGCATATACCCCATCCATACTCACACCCTTTCACACTCACCCTCCATTTAGATTCAGTAAATAGACATATGTCCACTTTTGCACCCTGAAGCACCTGGACACTCTCTCTCTCTGTCTCTCTCTCTCTGTCTCTCTCTGTCTCTGTCTCTGTCTGTCTGTCTGTCTGTCTGTCTGTCTCTCTCTCTCTCTCTCTCTCTCTTTCACCTCATCATTCGCACCCCATACATTCCCAGTTGCAATCCATACCATGTCCTTTGTCCTGTCCTTGGTTGTCACCTGTTGGTGAGTCCTAATCCGAGGCTTCTTATCTGTGTTTGTAGTTAGTTGGTTTCTGCGGAGGGACACTAACCCTCCACCAACCCAACTCTTGACGCGTAGCGACCACCTGTTGGTTGGTTATAAGGTTACCACTCAGTGTGTTTACTGACTTCCTGGTTTACAGGAAATCATTTGGTTTGTTACTCAGTGTAGAGTTCCCCGAAATAGAGTACCACCACACTGAATGAGTGGATGGTGATCGCCCCCACCGACCTCTTGGACGAAATTCAAGTTCCAAAACTGTTCACGGCACTTGGATGGGATCGATCTCGCATTCTCCCGGTCAGCAGTCCACCACCTCACCACATGACGCAAACTGCAGGTGGCATCGAAGCATATCATGACGTTTTCAAAAATCACACATTTCGGTATGGGATACATTCATGTGAAAGGATTTTAAAATATCAGTGTCATTTTTTTATGAGTACTATATTGTTTTTACTCTAATTTGGCCCAGGTGTTCGTCTTTCTGTATCTTATTTTATGCTATTCAGTGGTAGAAAAAGGCAATACACCCTTTATACAGCACTTCTTAGTGACTAGCATCGTATTCTAGTATCAATCTCTTCTTGCAACTCAATATTCATGAAGGAGAGATGGCAATTTTAGGCCAAGTTAGAATAAAAAGAGTATAGTTTATTCTCTCCAGTATCACACTAGTGGAAGAGTTCTAAGTTCTTTTCACTTCACTGGCGTCTTTTGAGATAACCAGACGAAATACTCGGCCTAGGAGACATTTCTCACTGGATAAAGTCAATTAAAAAAATCTTTTGAACCTAAAATACCGCAGATGGCACCATTCTTTACTCTTTTCACCCTTAGTTGGTCCAGAGTTTTGTCCTTTTGCAGCTTGTTTCGTGTATAGGATTTTAAAAATAAATTTGTTTTTCCATCCTCTGCCCATCCACTGTAAACAAAAAAAAGAAAAAAAAAAGTTCGGTGATAGAAAAGATAATGCCAAGGCTCTACACCCTTTTCGTAGCACCTCTTTGTGACTAGGATCATCTTCTCGTGTTAATCTTTTTATTACAACTCAGCATTCAAGATGGAGAAAAGGAAATTTTAGATAAGTTAGAGTGAAAATAATACAGTCATCTCTTGCAGTGGGTATGACGATAATGGAAGTAAGAGATGGATAGCAAAGAAGATACATTTACAGACTTGTCTTTTATTAAGCTGAATAAAATGGTGTGAAAGAAGTAATAATTGTAGTGAAATGGTCAGTGTTTTTGTTCGCCACTGCAAAATATATACGGCTTTTGCAAACTGTGCTCTGCAATCTCTGTATTGTAGTAACAGGCATTGCCAGTTATAGGGAAAAAGTTACTCATGTTAGGAGAGAGGTAGTACGGCAGTTGATGAAGCTCATATAGTGCTCGTAGATCCAGTTCATTCCGTCTTGTTCGATCTATTCTACGCTGTGCTCTCCTGCTGCGTAGGTTGCCTTCCTCCTGCCAACGCATCACCCACCTACGCACAGTTGTCGTGCTGGCTCCAGTCCACTGCCCTATGGCTTTGAATGACAGTCCATTCAACCACAACCACACGATCATCCCACGTTCCGCCATCTCTGTCCTTATGAATGGTGGGCGGCGCTGTGTGGTCAACATCTGTGCACACTTGTATTAACCCTTTTGTCGCATTGAATTTCTTAAAACTTGATAAGACTGTCCGTCAGAAACTGAAATAAAATACGAAGTTCTGTATTCTCTAGTACAAGAAAAATAATGATGGATTTTGACGTTATACGCTAGGAGACCTGACATGCTTTATAAATTACACATCGTCTTAATCCACCAAAGAATAATTTTGTGTTCATAGTAAGAAGAAAACAAAAGAGGTTAATGAAATTTCTTTTTCCTGTAATCGCTTAAAAACCCTTCATAACCCTTGATAGGTACTGTGGGGCACCGCCTACCACACATTGACACACTACTCGTATGATGTATTACAGATTTCAAGGTTATGGAGGGATATAACCACCAAACTGAAGTGTCATTAGTGGTGGAGGTAACAATCCCCTTTGAACTTTTTGCTGTCATTGGAAAACTAGTTAAACTTGTATTGGGGTGTGCCGCAGTAGACTATACCGTTATTTTGATCTGAGTGTATTTCGTATATTTTAACAAATTAATTCCTTAAATCACTTCAGTGTTGGACTACTGGTCAGCCATTGCTAGTACTTCAAGAGCTTTGGCTAATATAACAATTGTTTTTTTTCCCCAATTCATGATGAAATAGCTAGCTAGCAGGACGCAAGGTCGATTCCAAAGCAGGGAATAGGCTGTTGTTGTTATTGTTTTTCGTTAAGTCATCACTGATCTTTCACATTTTCCACGGACATCTCATAAAAACCCATCGGCAAATATCATCACACCACCAATATGTTGCGCTTATGACAGCTGGGCATTGGAGAGCTGACTGTACAGGCCCAATACCAAGTACACACTGTTGATGCAAAATAGAGTGAAGAAGCTGAATGCCGCAGACCAGGAATTATTGGATCTGTGCCATGCTTTTTTTGAACTATCTGTCTACTGTATAGCATGATCAAATAAGCTGAGTAGAAAATAAGCTTATATAGATAAAAAGATACACCCACCCACACCCACACCCACCCACCCACCCATCCACCCACACACACACACATACATATATATATATATATATATATATATATATATATATATATATATATATATATATATATATATATCAATTAATCATTTCCTGTGGCACCCCACGGGATGCATAGGGCCTCAGTGAACTCTCTCCACCAATATTTGTCTCTTGCCATCTCATTCAGGTCCCACCAACATTCCTCTCCTGCTTCTTTTTTCATTGTCCTCAATCATGTTTTCCTCGGCCTACCTCTACCTCTTCTTCCTCTAGCAGTCCACTCTGGCACATCCTGTATTAAACTACCTTCTTTTCTGTATATGTGCCCCAGCCACTTCCAGCGAGACAGTCTCACATATTCATTAACTGGTTCCACTCTCGTAATATCCCTTACTCTTTCATTTGTAACTCTGTCTTGCCACTTTACCCCAAGAATCCTTCTCAGTATTTTATTTTCAAATCCTAATACTTTCTGATGTGTTGCAATTGTACTGTACCATGACTCATGCCCGTAAATTAAAATTGGTCTAACCATCGACTTGTAAATTTTCACTTTAGTATGTACCGAAAGCATATTATTATTCCAAATAGATTTCAACATTCCAACAGCTCGCCATGCCTGTCTAATCCTCTCCTCAATTTCATTGTTTAATGATCCATTAGATGATACAATCGTTCCCAGATATTTAAAGTTTTCTATATTCTTCACCACATTATTCCCTATTACACAATCGATTTGGTTCTCCACGTTCATATTAATAATTTCAGTCTTTCCACAATTTATTACCAATCCCACTTTTTCTCCTTCCTCCACCAGACAATCAAGCACCCTCTGCATCTCGTAAATACTTCCGCAGATCAGTACAGTATCATCAGCATAGTCCAAATCCATCAGCTTCTTATGTTCTTTCCAGTTAATTCCTGCACCTGTTCTCCTTACAACCTTTTTCATAACATAATCCATAACCAAAACAAACAACAATGGCGAAAGAAGTCCTCCTTGAATCACTCCTGACCTAACCTCAAATGGATCACTCAAAGAACCATCCACCATTACCTTACAAAAAGTACCTTCATGCAGGCTTCTAATAATATTTACAAACTTTTCTGGTATACCATAGAATCTCATAATTTTCAATATAGCTCCACGTGAAACACTATCAAACGCCTTTTCAAAATCCACAAAACACATACTAAGTGGCATTTTCATCTCATCAGCTTGTTGCATTAGATGCCTTACAATAAAAATCTGATCATTACAGCCTCGACCCTTTCTAAATCCCGCTTGTTCTTCTCGTAGAATTTTATCAATTACTGGCTCTATTTTGTTCAACAAGATTTTGGAAAAGACTTTTGCAATTACAGGTGTCAAAGTTATCCCCCTCCAATTGCCACACACACTTAAATCTCTATATATATATATATATATATATATATATATATATATATATATATATATATATATATATATATATATATATATATATATATATATATATATATATGCAAACTAACCACAGGAGAAATGAAAGGAGCGACAGTGAGTACATTCGTATATTACATCTTCAGACAGAGTGAGACAGAAACGTAACGGGTAGAGGTCTCTTATGCACACCCGCAGCAGGTAGTGGCACACAGAACAATGGATGACCTGAATTTTTACCTGCTGTACTTCATGAGGGTTTTTTTTTTATGGTGTTCTCATATTTGAATACTACTTGATGTTGTTCACATACTGAGGAAACTCAATGTTCAAGTAGTATTCAAATATGAGAACACCATAAAAAAAAACCTCATGAAGAACAGCCCTTTCAGTAATTCAGGCGTTGTTTACAAAATCCCGTGTAAAAGCTGTAACAAATTTTACAAAGGACAATCTGGAAAAGATTTGGAAACCAGAATCTCACAACATAATTACAGTGTAAGGACAGCCCAACAGAGTGGTGGTTTATTTCAGCACAAAGCATCCAGTGATCACCATATTGACTGGACAGGCTCCAAGATTCTAGCAAAATCAAAAAGCTTAGATGAAAGAAATGTAATAGAATCTTGTCTAATTTCTGGCACATATGAAAAGAATGTAAACATGAGCTATGGTCATTTTAAGTGTGATAAATTGTTAACTGAATTAATTTTAAAGCAGTATCCTCCAGACTAACAAGTGATTGTTCCGTCATCTCCTGGTGATGTAGTCACACTTGTGTGGGACACACCAAGCATTAATCCTCTAGGTCTTAAGTTAAGCAGCAGTATTTATCCCCTCCTTCCTCCCCCTTCTCCCCTTCCCCCTTCCCCTCCTCCCCTCCCCCTTCCCCCTCCCTCCCAATCCCTTTTCCTCCCCTCCTACTCCCTCCTCCTTTGTCACGTGCATTTTTAGATTCAGGTCATCCTTTGTTGTGTTCCACTCCCTGCTGCAGGTGACCATAAGTTAAGCCGCAGGTAAAAATTCAAGTCATCCATTGTTCAGTGAGCCACTACCTGCTGCGGGTGTGCATAAAAGACCTCTACCCTTTACGTTTCTGTCTCACTCTGTCTGAAGATGTAATATACGAAAGTACTCACTGTCGCTCCTTTCATTTCTCCTGTGGTTAGTTTGCATACATATCTTCACGGTGAAATGAAGTCTCTGCATATATATATATATATATATATATATATATAGTGAAGAGGAAAAAGAAGGAGGTAAATCATGATCTGGGAAGAAAAATGAATGCGAACTACGCTGAAAATAGGAAGTTATTCCGGAAAGAGGTGTGGAAATGTAGAAGTGAAAGCAGAAAGAAATGTGATGGTGTGAAGGATGTAGGTGGTAGATTATTAACCCACGGAGATGAAGTAAGGACCAGATGGAAAGAATATTTTGAAAGCCTAATGAATGAGAATAGAAAAAAGCAGAGTAGTTGTAAACATGATTGGTTTGGGGGGTGTGCAGAGAAGGAATGCAGTGCCAGGAGATGTGACACTCGCACAGGTGAAGGGTGCTGTGAAGAGGCTGAAAAATGGGAAAGCAGCTGGGGTTGATGAGGTTTATGCAGAGATGATTAAGTGTAGTAGAAAGAGTGGAATGAAGTGCTTGTTGGAGATATGTAAGAGGGCAAGGATGAGTGAAACTGTGCCTGCACAGTGGAAAAAGGCTGTGATTGTACCCCTGTACAAAAATAAAGGTGAGCGAAGTGAGTGCGAGAATTGTCGTGGCATAATTTTATTGAGTGTGGTAGGAAAGGTATATGGAAGAATTATTACAGAGAAAATTGAGTGTGGTATGGAAGGTATATGGAAGAATTATTATAGAGAAAATAAGAGAGATATCAGAAGTCCTAGTGAGTGAAGAACATGGTGGCTTTAGGAGTGGCAGAGGATGTGTGGATCAAATATTTGCAGTGAGACAGATAGCAGAGAAGGCTTGTGAGAAGGATCTTAAGGTGTTTATGGTATTCATGGATCTGGAAAAAGCAAATGACAAAGTAGACAGAGAAGGATTGTGGAAAGTTTTGCATATGTACGGTGTAGATGGTAAGCTGCTAGGTGCCGTCAGGAGTTATTATGATGATAGCAAAGCATGTGTAAGGGTTAATGGGCATCTAAGTGAATGGTTCACGATCGGTGTGGGCGTGCAACAAGGTTGTGTGATGTCCCAATGGTTGTTCAATATATATATGGATGGTGTGATGAGAGACGTAAAAACACGAGCAATGGAGAGAGGGATGGCACTGGTAATGAATAGTGATTGATGGAATATCTCAAATTTGTTGCATGCTGATGATGCAGTACTGCTTGCAAGTACCGGATGAGAACTTGGTAGACCACTGCAGAGTTTTGCTGGTGTCTGTGAGAGTCGTGCCTTGAGAATAAATGTAGAAAAGAGTAAAGTGATGGTTATTGAGAGAGACGGTGACTCTCAGTGTGATGTTACAATGAATGGAGAGAGACTGGAATTTTGTGAGAGAGTTCAAATATCTGGGTACAGTGATAGAAAAAGAGAGGAAAATGTGCAAAAGAAGTTGAAAGTAGAGTGACACAAGGAAGAAATGTAGCTAGTGCAATGAAAGCCTTGATAAGAAACAGAGGCTTAAGTGTTGCAGCTGCACGAGACTTCCATGAGGAAGTGTTAGTGCCAACTTTAACATATGGATGTGAGACTATGGTGTGGCATGAAAATAAAAAGTCAAGAGTAAGAGCAGTGGAGATGGGACTGCTGAGGAATGTATGTGGAGTACAGAAGGTGGATAGGATACGAAATAATGTGATTCGTGAAAGATGTAGAGTGAGGAAGTCGGTGGACACTAGAATCGAAGAGAGTGTAGGCTGCTGAGATGGTATGGTCATGTAGAGAGAATGGATAACAATAGTGTGGTGAAAAAGGTATATCTGAGCGAATTTGAAGGAGGGAGGAGGCGAGGTGGGCCAAGGAGAAGGTGGAGAGATATGGTGGATGAGTGTGTGAGGAAGAGAGGTTTGGAAGTCGGTGAGGCTAGGGAACTGACAAAGATCGAGCTGGCTGGATGAATGTTGTGAGGAGAAGTGCATGATCAGGGATTTTGGCACCACCTTTTTAACGTGAAAGCGTCGGGACTGACTCATTCGGATACGTTTATGTGAACTACAGAACGTGGTGAATGTTTTTGGTGTATCCGATAGAACCAGGATTACGGGGGCTTGAATGATGAGTGACTGGAGGTGGGCCCACTGGATTAGGCAAATTTGGGCTATATGGACTTTGCTACTCCCCACCCTGCCATTGGGTGGGAAAGGAGGTCCGGATGATGATTATATAGATAGATAGATAGATAGACAGATAGACAGACAGATATAGATAAAAGACAGATATATAAATAGACAAAGCAATTTGCATCATATTAGGGTAAGAATATTAAAATCAATTTCTCCGTATTTAGGGATCCAGTAGCAGTTATCATGGTGCCTGGTAAATGCAGTTTCAGAAGAAAGAGAGAGAGAGAGAGAGAGAGAGAGAGAGAGAGAGAGAGAGAGAGAGAGAGTGTGTATATACAGTAATCTTTCGATTATCCGGATTGCCTTTCCCCGGACCATCCATTACCCAGAGGTTTTGATCTGGCTACTCCAAACCATCATTCGTAGATTTTTTCCCACTGTCCGGACAAAATGCTTGCGTCCATTTCGAAATTATGGCCGCACGAAAAATTTCCACATGGACAGGCGAGAATAGCCTGGTGTGCTGCCATGTCAGGCTGGTTTGTTTACCTTATTCCTCCAGAGACCTCTGTTGCTCGCTCTCATTTCCCACGTGATGCTTGTGTTGTGAGCAGCTCCTCCCAATCTGTTGTTATTGCAGCACACGTGGTGGCTTTTGTGGTGGTTTCCTACCTGCTTCAGGCCTTGTTATTCTTTGCATGCCTCTTTCTAGGGTGTGTGATGGTGGCCTCTCCACCATGGAAAAGGAAGAAGGTAGTGTTAACCCTGGAGACGAAACGGGAGATCCCGAGTAAGATTGATGCATGATGGTCCACTTTCCATATCCTTAAGGGGTACAACCTGGCCCGCTTAACCCTATGCGACATCAGGAAAGCCCGTGACAAACGCACCCAGTACAAGGTAGAAATTGGCCAGAAGATAGATGCAATACCGAACGGAAGACTATGAGTTTGCCCTGGTATGCCTAAGTCTACCGTTCAACATTGATCTGGTACCGGCAACAATAGGTTGTAGGCATGCTAGTAAGAGGCACCGAGTTGAAGGCTGCTGCTGAGAACATTGTCCACCTTCACAACTTCCCCGACTTCAATGCATCCGAAGGTTGGTTGTTCAGGTTCAAGCTTCGGCATGGCCTTACCAATCATAAGACCCATGTCAAAGCTTTGGATGCAAGTGAGGAGGGAGTGGAGTAATTTTGGCAGAATTTGTTAGGCTTAATTGAGAAGGAGGGTCTCACTCTTGGTCATGTCTTTAATGCTGACGAAACTGCTCAGTGCCCACGAACACTTTGATAGATGAGAAGGAGAAGCGTGTGCCTGGCCACTAGTTGTCTAAGCAACAGGTATCTGTTTTGTGCTGTGCTAATGCTAATGGGTCACACTGGCTGAAAACCATTATTGTTGGGCATGCACATCAGCCCTGTTGCCTTCGTGGACAAATGGATGTCCTTCCTGTTGTGTGGTACCGTTCTGTGAAGGCCTGGTTTTCACGGATTGGTTCCACAGGCATTTCGTCAAGGTCATCCGTTATCAAATGGACGAACTTGGAATCCTTTGTGACCCTGTAAAGGCTCTTCTTCTCCTGGACAATGACCCTACACATCCCTCTGACTGTCAGGACTCCATATTATAATAACACCACTCATAGATAGATAGATAGAAGCACCAAGCCAGGGGGTGAAATAGGAAGTGTTAGCGAGAATCGACTTAGGGAAACAGACTTGCAACCCTTAAGTGAAGGAATGCTTGATGTGCACCGGAAGCAGTACATACACACAGACATACAGTGTTCTAGAAGCTTAAACAACAATATAGCCCACGTGACACGACCCCTGCTAAACAAGAATGTAGGAATCAGAGAGCAGAAAAGGGCTAGCCATGGAACCGACAGGTAGTGGACAGAAGGAGGCTAGCGACAGGAGCGAGCCGGTGGCAGAGAGAGATAGAGTGAGACAGGGAGGTAGCTAGCGGGACTCTATGCTTCACTCGTGTGAGAGACTTAGTTAATCTTTTCAAGACAAGTAAAAGTAGTCCCATACTCATCTTTACCTCTCCTGTCATTGCATGACAATGGGAATTAAGATTAACTACTTACAAACCCACTTGCGTATAACAACTGCTCGTCCACGAGTCTAATATATGTATAACTGGTCTACAAAACACACTACAAGAAGCTACGAGGTTTCTACAAGATATGGTGGCAGCAGAAGTACGAACCTCATCTTCAAATCTACAGTGAATTCCTACAAAATACAAGCTACAAGCCTACGAGTCTACGAGTGTACAGTTGAATCTACATTATCAAGATAGAAAACAAACAATGCCTCTTACAACCAACAACTCACAACCAGCTCCTGACAGTATTCTCCCCTCCGTCTCCCGGATCATCAAGCTGATGTAGAGGTGAAGTCACATGACGTCTTGCCAGTAGTTTAACAAAATATTGATACAAACAATCTTCCAATTCCTATGACGAACCAACAAACTACAACCATCTACGATCAACTACAAGTAACAAGTCTACGAGTCATCTCTATAATCTTCTACACGCACCTGCAAGTAGCGACATTCTTCATCCAACAAATGAGAAGAAAAAAGGACCGAGAATAAATTGAGAAAGAAAAACAAAACAAACAAACGAAAAGCAAGAACACAACAACCACCACCAGACCACCGCCCTTCTCTCCATCCGCCCCTTACCTCCACCAACATCACCACGCTGATGCAAGGAGTGAAGAGGTCAAGATGACGAAGCAAATATCAAGCCCATATTCACAACTTATCTTACTCACCTTTCTTCACTCATTTACCACCACAGCTACCAGAGGATGAGAAATCGACGTCACTGTGCGTGTTTGCTGAGACGACGCCACGTCAATCAACTCGTGTATGACACCACCACTCACCACCACTCACACCATTCCCACCACGGTAAAAACTAGTGAGTTACATAGTTACTTCATTTATGCAATACACAGTGGTAGACAAAAAACTTCTCCACAAACATATTAAACGTGCTGTATAGTTACAACTTAGGTATACATACCTACTTCAGTTATCTGCATAATTCAATCACTAAATATCTGTACTTGCACCAACAATAAATATCTACACTATATATATATTCATTCATTTACTATAGCATTTATTTACTACCAACGAGTGTTACCATTTATACCTACATAAAATACGTGTTTTATACATACAGCAATACATTATTACATCCACAAAGTAATAAAGAAAATATACTATCACAGTTACTCTGTGAGCGATTAAAAGAACTGTATTAACCCAATGGAGCCCAGTGTCCAGAGTACTGGACAGAACTGGGAATTTTCAAATCTCAATAACGTAGGGAACCCCCGGGTAGGGACCTATGAGCTTCGCGACTATGAGCCGATAAATGGAGGGCGGTATGCTTGGTGCCCTCCCAGTGCAATTCCTCGCCCAGCAGCTCTTGGATCCAATGGGTTAATGACTAGTAAATCTATCAGTTTCTTTAACCCATTGGAGCCCAGTGTCCAGAGTACTGAACAGAACTGGGAATTTTCAAATCTTAATAACGTAGGGAACCCCCGGGTAGGGACCTATGAGTTTCGCGACTATGAGCCGATAAGTGGAGGGCGGTATGCTTAGTGTCCTCCCAGTGCAATGCCTCGCCGAGCAGCTCTGGGGTCCAATGGGTTAAACATTTTATTAATTAAGGCTACCTGTGGAAATAAACTAATTAAGTTACAAGGAAAACAAACAAACAAACAAAAAAGAATGGCCAACACAAATGACGTTAGCAAGAATGAACATCTTCCACACAATCGTGAAGACAAAGATTTCCACACAGTGCTGACACATACATTGCCCACGATAGGTACAAGCGAACAAGTCAGTGTATATAGTTAATACTGTATATAGTGTATATATATATTTTTTATATAAAATAACAAAATATGGGGCTATATAATATAATTTTCAGTAATATCTGTGCACTATAAACTAAACCTTAAAAAATGGTCCCAAGGGAATTAGCCAGCAATTTTGGAACCTCGGACAACACCGAAAAAGGGTAGACAAACGATGAAAAACAAACTATAGAAAATCAACTTAAAATAATACAGAAAGATCGCATAACAACAAATTAAATTAGGTATGCTACTACAATATTACTGCAGTGTTACTAGAATTATGTTACCCTTGCTACAGTTATGTAACTACAAACGATATGTAACAATTACAATACAATTATGTAACAATTCATACAATGTTACAATTATGTATTACTACAGTGTTACTACAGTATTACTGCAGTGTTACTAGAATTATGTTACACTTGCTACAGTTATGTAACTACAAACGATATGTGGTGTTCCTCAGGGCTCTGTCCTATCACCAACTCTCTTCCTTTTATTCATCAATGACCTTCTAAGCTGTACATCTAACCATATCCACTCATAAGCTGATGACTCCACCCTTCACCTTTCCATTTGATTTCCGCAACGTCCATCTCAGCAGTTACTTCAACAAACAAGGGATGAGGCATGGCACACCTAATGTCTGACTTGGCTCGTATCTCTGACTGGGGTAAAAATAATCTGGTTGTTTTTAATGCATCAAAGACTCAGTTTTTGCGCCTATCAACCCGACAAAATCTTCCACATGTATACCCACTAATGTTTAATAATATTCAGCTTAATCCTGCATCATCCTTGAACATGCTTGGGGTTTCATTTACTCGGGACTTATCTTGGAAAGATCATATTACATGTCTTGTAAAATCTGCTTCCAAAAGATAAGGTGTGCTAAGCCGACTCTGTTCCTTCTTTACCCATTCACAACTGTTGACTTTATACAGGGGTTTTATCCGCCCCCAAGTGGAGTACAACTCTCATGTATGGGGAGGCTCCTACATACACCTCTTCTCAATAGGGTGGAGTCATAGGCTTTTCGTCTCATTAACTCTCCTCCTCTTACTGACTGGCTTCAACCTCTGTCTCTTTGCCGCACTGTTGCATCTTTATCTCTTTTCTATCGCAACATCAATGGTCACTGCTCCTCTGAACTGTCTGCATGCATTCCTCCACCTCTACGACAGACGTGTAGCACCCGTCTAGCAGCAAACTCTCATCCCTTTTCTGTCCAACTCTCTAATGCAAGAGTTAACCATTATTCCCAGTCCTTCATTTATGCAACAGTTCAACTCTGGAACTGTCTCCCTCTGTCTGTATTTCCTGCTGCCTATGATCTCCAGTCTTTCAAACGCAGTGTGTCCAAGCATCTCGAAATTATTGGATCTTGAATTTGGCTCTCTCTTGTATTTTGTTTTTCTCTTGGAAGGAACAATTTTGCGGGCTTGTTGCCTTTGGTTCCTTCTTCCTCACATAAAAAAAATGTAACAATCACAATGCAATTATGTACAATACAATTATTGTGTAACAATTCATACAGTGTTACTACAATTCTGTATTACCAGAATCATCACACAAGTAAGGTGAAATATTAGACATTACTGAAAGGATAACTCCATATGTAGTGTAATGACCTAGCAGTATTACCATTGCACAATTATATGCATATGTCTGTTATCCATACACATTTTTCAATATGTTATACAATATTTTATAATCAATTTAACTATAGTGCATTTGTTCAATTAGGTATATAATTTATTTATAATGTATTATGTGTCTAGGATATTATTAGGCCAGTACATTATTATCATGAATATTATGTCTATACAATATTATAATATACATTATGTATTAATAGATTAGCATATGTCAATGATGATACCTGTCAGAGGACCCCCAGCTGACGTGACCGAGTGATGTCAGGACTCCATATTATAATAATACAACTCATAAATAGATAGATAGATAGATAGATAGATAGAAGCACCAAGCCAGGGGGTGAAATAGGAAGTGTGTCAGCGAGAATCAACATAGGCAAACGGACTTGCAACCCTCAAGTGAAGGAATGATTGACATGCACCGAAAGTAGTACATACACACAGACATACAGTGTTCTAGAAGCTTCAACAACAGTATAGCCCACGTGACACGACCCCTGCTGAACGAGAATTTAGGATTCAGAGAGCAGAAAAGGGCTAGCCATGGAACCGACAGGTAGTGGAGAGAAGGAGGCTAGCAACAGGGGCGAGAGGGTGGCAGAGAGATAGAGCAAGACAGGGAGGTAGCAGGACTCTACTCTATACTTCACTCGTGTGTGAGAAACTTAGTTAATCTTTTCAAGACAAATAAAAATAGTCCAATACTTATCTTTACCTCTCCTGTCATTGCATGACAATGGGAATTAAGATTACCTACCTACAAACCTACTCGCGTATAACAACCACACGTCCGTGAGTCTAATATATGTATAACTGATCTACAAAACATGCTATAAGAAGCTACAAAGTTTCTACAGACGAGAAAGAATTGGTTGCAGATGACGGTTGCATGAGGTGCATGTTTTTGTCACTTAATACCACTGCTCTGATTAATCAATAGACCCGCCGTGATTTTGGCCATGAAAAGGCTGTACCAACAGAGGTTCCTCGACGAGGTGATGGTTATTCTCGAAGATGAGGATGAGCAGAGTCGGGAGCTGGACATATGACGGTAGGGAACACTGGAAAACCTGCAGTGCTACAACCTTAAGCCTGCAGTGTACAACTGGACGAGTGCATGGAAAGAAGTCTCCGTGAAAACCCTCAAAAGTGGTCGGTGTCATCTCCTTCAGGGACACGAGACTGAACACGACTTTCTGGGCTTTGGTATGGACGACTGCCACACTCGTCTTTGTAATGCAGGTGAGGCTGTGGATGTTAATGACGTGCAGGAGTAGTTAGACAATGATGGGGGTGATCCCGGCTATCAGGTTATTTTGGACTTAAGATTGCCACTTCTATTGCTACTGCCCAGCCAGAAGAGAACTATGAGGATGACGAGGATGACTCAGACGACCCAGTATCCATAAAATACAATGCCTACTCACAGGCCGGCCGAGAGCGAAAGAAAACGCGCCTACTCATGGGTGATGACGTCACACTCTCCTTTCCCGCCCTGCGGCCCTCACTCAGCTGATCACTCGATCAGTCTTTCAACATTCATGTGGCATGTGCATTTGAGACTGACATATTATCTGCCACCTTTCCATGACTGTTTCCATACACAAGGAGGGAAAAATGCCCAATTACTCTTCTGTATACAGTATGGATGCTTCTTGTGCCACACAAAAAGATGAAACGTCGCATTCTACAGTTTCCCAAAAAATGAAGAAATGAGGAGATGGGTTCAGCTGTATGGGAAGCAAGATCCCATTAATACTGCAGTTCTGTGATATTCAGTTTACATTTTGAACAGAGTACCTTTCGGAGAAAATTAAAATACGAACTTTTGAATGTGCTAGTGCCAAAAAATCAAGTGAGAATCAAGGAAGGATGTGTTCCAACACTGTTACTGCATCAGCGAAAAGTAATTCATAAATGTACTGATTAAATTATACTACGATGATAAGAGTAGATATGCTACTGATTAGAGGTACACAGTAAATCTGTTTAGTGTGTAATATGGTTGATGCGCAAGATGGATATATAGTATTAGATAATTAGTCTGTAAGACCGTCAGTCAAGCCTTGCATAAGGCAGTTAGCAGTAACATGGTTAGCCTTATATGTTTCAGGTGGTTATTGTGTTACATGGTTAGGCTAACATAGGATAAGAAGGATAGTAACATGGTTAGCCTAACATAGATTATTATAGTGTAAGATGGTTAGGCTAGCATAGCATAAGAAGGTTATCATATGGTTATCCTGGTATAGCATAAGACTGCTAGTGTGTAAGATGGTTAGCCAACCACAGCATTTCAATTTCTGTGTTTCAGGGGATGTAAATTCTAGAAATGTTTATGGGTTAGATTTAGTAACGCAAGAGTAAACACTGAAGTACATGATAAGCACACCAAAATCAATGAGAGTATGTGAGAGTAAAGGACTGATCATATCAAAGACTTTGCCAAAATTTCTAGAAATGGTGAAGGTTCAGTACAATATCTCCTACATAATAACATACAGATTGAATCAAGACGGGCTGAAGCACTTCTTTCCTTGCCTCAGACAAATGGGAGCATGTTATAAGCATCCATCTCCTGTTGCTGTTAACCCGCCGCATGCCAGTGCCATTTTAAAATGGTCAAACAAAATCTGCGGTCAGTGCCTGAGCCGTTTTAAAACAGTTTAAAATTAAAACATTCACTGTGACCACATTTTTCAAGATTCGCGGGTAAAAATTGGCAGGCATTTATGTTAACTTTTCTTCTATCATGCCTCTGGCAATCAAGGCCATACACCCACTCACTCCCTCCCTTACACTTGCTCCGCCTCACTCTGCCTGTGTGCTTCACCCAGTGCTGTACATATTGAAGGCATGTTGTAAATATTTTCACATAAATGAAGGGACTATACGTAATGAAATTAAGTTGTAAATATCTTCTTGTAAGTGTCAGAACTGTACATATTGATGTCAAGCTGTAAACACCTTGCCGGTGTCAGGACTGTTCATAGTGAGGTCAGGTTGTACCTATCTTCAAGTAAGTGTAAAACAATACATTCACTTTGAGACAGACACGCAAATTGTGACAGATGTTGAAGTAATAAGTAATCAGAAAAGTGTACTGAACATTGCTATACCTTCCCAACATAAATACCTGAGTCTAACTTACATAGAAAATGGCTTTCTCTCACCTACGTGGCGAATGTGAGAGAACGGGAATACTTGTATATGAGTATGCAGGAATCAATAAAACCCATTTCTGAGCTTTGGTGAGTATTTTAATGGTGAAATTCGTTGTTTTCACATCAAAATCTATCATTTTAGCCAATAAAAAAAGGTCAAAAAACGGCCGGCACCGGGGTGACCAATAGGGCTAAAAATAGCTGGCACTCAGCAGGTTTAAAGTTCGGGTTAGGTCACATCTTCTTGGAAAAAATAGTTCACTTGTGGGGTTAAAACACAACGTGGAGGAAAAAAAATGATGTGAACATGTCAGCAAGATCATTTCCCAGCTTCGGTGATAAGCATGCTCCATTGTCTGGGGATGACGAAGAAAATCTCCAACATGAACTGACCCTGTCTGCAGTGGTGTTCTGCCTGCCAGACGAAAACGATGAATCAGAGGCAGAGGGTATGGACAAGGAAAATGTTTCAGACAACTTGCGTGTAGAAGTTACAGGGTTAGAAGTTATTTAAGGATGAGGGCCTACCGTATTTTAGTGGATTGTTAGCTCATATATTTCCTCAATATGACTACCTCGGTTCAAAGACATTAAACAAAGAAGACACATGGATTGGTGCAATTAGCAGGGGAAATGGAAAGAGGATGAAACCTAGCTTTGACTTCCTAGAAATAATAAATAAAATGGAAGTTATTTGTTTGTCATCATGGAACTAAAGCCCTGTAAACCTGGAAGAGCCACTGCCCAGAATCTAGCCAGTCAAATTGCTGAAATCGTTTCTCTGCCTAATGAATTATATAATAATTTTCTTCTGTTTCGTATGTTTTTTTATAATGCCAATACTAAATAAAAAAAATCATTTTACCCACAAAACTGAAAACAAAATGAGTTAACTGATAAGATAATAGATACGGTAAATAGATGTATACATATACTGACTGACTAGTTGATCGATTGAGAGAGAGAGAGAGAGAGAGAGAGAGAGAGAGAGAGAGAGAGAGAGAGAGAGAGAAAGAAAGAAAGAGAGAGAGGGAAAAAATTTCATATTCAATGGACTTCAAGTATGACGTAAGCTATGACGCGGGAGATGGGAGAGAGGAGTGTGTGACGTCATCACCCAGGTGCAGTCGCCTTTTCTTTCCCTCCCTGCCGACCCGTGAGTAGACACTGTATTCTATGGATATTGAGATGACCTGGGGAAGTGCAGTACTCTAGCCATCCCCCACCTCAACACATTCTGAGCACATCTCGTGCAGGTGCTTGAATGTGCCGAGCACCTGGAATGTGACAGAGATTGTGCCTCTTTGCCTTGTGGAGAATGTGCGTTCTGTGCAGGAGAGTGTTATCTAATGCCTGAATCGTCTCTCCTATTGCCAGTCCAAGATCGACTCCATTCTCAGGCCTCTGACCCCCACTCAGTCCACCTCTGCTCTGCCACCACCACACCGCCAAACCACGCCCTCAATGACAGAGTCTCAACCTAACACGTTGTCACCTGTTGTGTCTCCCATGGATGTGAGTTTGCAGCTGTCTTTAGAGTCACCTGAAGTAGGCAATCCATCACCACATCCCACAGCTGCTCCCCTGAGCTGAGTGCCAGAGATCCTCCTTGACTCTGACTCGGAGTAAGCTCTCCAGACTACCCTACTAGATCACATGGGATGCAATGGGCAGTACAACAGCTTTGCCAGCCGCAGTATAACAGTTCGAGTCAAGGGGGCAGTGTGTTAGCACAAGGCCCAGTGAGGAATTGGGAGTGTTAACGTTAATTTTATTCTAGCTTACTGTACTCTGCCATGATTTTATTGTATTTTACCATGATATTGTTCTATTTTACCATTATGTTTGGTGTGCCCACTCCATTTTTCTTGTGTAGATGGCTTTCTCATGTTTTTTTTTTTTCCATGTCAGTACTTGGTATGGCCCTGCAGGGGTGAGTGCTTCAATGTGGTTGGTGGGTCAGGCCCATAATTTTCAACAGATTTTTTTGGGGCTACACCAAATGCATATAGCTCCGTAATACAAACTTAATATTAAATCAAAACGCTTAAGTTGGCAGACCATCCGAAATTTTTCAGTTTGATTCCACCTAAAAGCTGATGTTAAATGAGGCATGTATGTTTAATGATGGAGGTGGTGGCTGAATCGGTAGAGAGGCGGCCTGCGGGGCTAATAGACCCAGGATCGAATCCCGGCTGGGGCAGGGAACAGTTTAAGGATTTGAATTTCCTAAAAGCAGACTTTCCTGATCTACCAGATGACCCGCCGACATGTCGTAAAAATACCCCCACTAATACCAATACACCAATCCTGTATAAGACAGCCCTAGCATGTATTCAATATGGATGGTGGGTGTTAGCGCCGAAGTAATGACATATAGAGGTGTAGGAGGACTACTGGGCCTTGGGATAGGTCATTGCCCCCGAAAAATAGGCCCTGAAGCCTTTGCCCTGAGTCGGATACTTAAAAAAAAATAATAATAAAAAATAAAAGGCTTCACTTTCTGCCTATCTGAACTTTCAGCTCAAACTGTGACTTAGTTCAATAATTCGGCCATTGTACATTTTTGTTGCACAATGCTGCACTTTTAAGATTTGTTTTTCCACGCCTGCAGTAGGATTCAGATTGAAATATACCGCTCTGCCGTGATTGTTCTGGAAATGATAGAATAATCAGTATCTATGTACTATTACGATTTAGTTTATGATCAGTTTGGATCGAATTTAGAAATATTCGATCAAACACACGTGGATGTTTTTGAATTTTCAACAAAACTACTTAAAGTTTTCTTCCTTTATATTTTCAAATTCAGGATTATAAGCCCGGAATTTTAGTTGAAGTTTTGACAAATTAATATACAGAAAACATTGGCGGGGGGGGGGCTATAGCCCCCCTAGCCTCCCTAGAAATTACTGCCCTGGGTCTGCTTTACCATGGTTTGCTTGGCTGTGGTTTATATGTCTGCTTGACCAGACAGAGTTAAACAACCGGAACTAGTTTTGAACGATGTGCTGTATTGGCCTTTTAAACTAGTTTTCAGAGTTAGCTTATGTACGAATGGGGGCCAGGGGAAAAGTCCACCATCCAGATGGAGTCGCTACCCGGACATGCCTTTGGTGCTATTATGTTGAACAATTGAGGGATTACGGTACCTGCTGTCCGTTGTGCAGTCTCCTGTATATTTGTATTTCGTCTGATGATGAAATGCCCTTGACATTTTAACGACGACACTCTAACAATCTGCTGTAATTTTTGTCAACACTCGTTTGCCATGTTTGCATTACGACACACCCTAAATCACACAAGCACTACACTAACACCGTCAGCCACACAAGCACCACACAAACACCGTCAGCCACACCAGTACCACACTAACACCGTCAGCCACACCAGTACCACACTAACACTGTCAGCTACACCAGCACCACACTTACACCGTCAGCCACACCAGCACCACTCTAACACCGTCAGCCACACCACCACCACACTGGCACCGTCAGCCACACCACCACCACATTAACACCGTCAGCCACATCACCACCACACTAACACCGTCAGCCACACCACTACCACACTAACACCCTCAGCCAACCAGCACGGTACCACACTCTCAAGACTCACCAGTGGAGAGACGATGGTCAGGCAGCGGCGGGTGAGGCAGTCGGCCACTCAGGGTCAGGCTGCCAGTGACGCGGACACACCGACACTCCCCTATTTATTGCACCGCACACTCCCCCTCCACCCTCACACCCCAACACCCTCATCCACCCCAAAACCCTCACCCTCACGGTTTGCTGGCAGCCTGACACTCCCCTCACAGATCACACCGCCCTTCCAACCCAGGACACCGTATTCTTGGAATATAATTACTGTTGTCATTAATAGTAGTAGTAGTACTAGTGGTGGTGTTGGTGGTGGTGGTGCTGGTGGTAGTAGTAGTAGTAGTAGTAGTAGTAGTAGTAGTAATAGTAGTAGCAGCAGCATTTGGGGGTTTTACCACCCACTAATTGTACACACACACACACACACACACACACACACACACACACACACACACACACACACACACACATCATTCATCAGACCAACCATGGAGTATGCATCAGTAGTCTGGAGTCCTCATCTCAAAAAACACATAGACAAGATTGAAAAAGTTCAAAGGGCCGCTACAAGATGGATACCAAGCTTAAGGGATCTAAGCTACGAAGAAAGACTAAATAAACTGAATGTACCAACACTACAGGAGAGAAGGAAAAGAGGTGACATGATAATGCTATATAAATGCATATCAGGAAAGGAGAAAATAGACATAAATGATTACTTAACATATGGAGAAGCATCAGCAAGAGGACACTGCAAAAAACTGCATAAGAAGAGAGGTGATAAAGACGTAAGGAAATTCAGTTTCCCAAACAGAGCAATTGATCAATGGAATGTACTACCGAATGAAATAGTGTGTGCGAAAACAATTCAGAAATTTAAGGATATGTACGATAAATATGGTTTAAGACACGGGACAGTACGAGCTTGACTCATTCCTGTAAAGATACAATTAGGTAAGAGCAATTAGGTAAGAACACACACACACACACACACACACACACACTCACACACACACACGCACACACACACACACACTCACACACACACACGCACACACACACACACACACACACAGGTCACACTGCTTGTTCTATTCTCATTCTTTCCTTCCTTTAGATTGTAGCATTTTCCCCTGAGCGATTAATTCATCACATTACACCTTAAATGTTTCGAGTATGCGACTTATATCTTTTTTAATATCATCACTATCTTTCCGAGGAGGTTTTGTTCTTGAGCTGACTTAATATAGACTAATCCAGGTACACGGGCCCGTAATCTCGTCGGTTAAGGAGACTTCCTAGCACCTTTTCCCAATCGGTTTATTTTTTTTTACAACACCTTCCTCTCTTCATCTGTGTTACATAAATTCTTTTAACATGGCCATACTCTCCATGAATTAGATACAAATGGATACCAGCCACCCTAATTCAGAAATAAATAGCTAAGGATGAAATGTCAGGTAGCTTCCTTAACCAAAGAGAGTACGAGTCACATTGTCATAATATATACAAGACGATACTGGAATAACAACCGTTTGCATTACCTGGTTACTTCAGTGCACAGCGCCGTCTTGCCATCGGTTTAGGAAGCTGGTTTGCAGTTTTATCATGATTTTTGTGGTTAAAAGTTATTACACTTTTATACGTAATTCTTATACCGACCTAAACTGACTATAAGGTACTTTACATAAAGATACTGATTTTTATGGTTATGATAATTGAGGGTGTGGCACAGAGATGCTAACGCTGTCACTGTTACACCCGCCTGTGGGTTAGCGAGGGTGGCGTATTATTTTGCTCGGTGTGTGTGTGTGTGTGTGTGTGTGTGTGTGTGTGTGTGTGTGTGTGTGTGTGTGTGTGTGTGTCATTCTGTCTGTTGGTGTGTGAGCAAAATTTGATGGATGGGTTAAGGATCTTTCCAAGAATTGACCGATTGTTTTTGTAAAGAGTAGGTCTCAGGTTAGGTTTACATTGTAAATTTGACTTAGAAATTTCTTATCCAATTTAAGCCAAACTAGGTGGACCGGGGGAGAAGGCAAGGATGAAGGGTATTGACTTTAAGGTCGAGGGTCACAGGGCAAGGTCAAAGGTTGCACCCCATAATGAAGTTTGATTGGATTTGGACTAAACTTAATGGAAGATTTGAAGTTTGGGCAAGGAAGAGGAAAGTCGATTACAATTATAACAAACTGAGCACAATGGGTTGAATCAGATGAGTGCAAGCGCTATAAGTTACTGTGACTTAGCCACATTATTGGCATTGTCACGTAATCCCAAAGCACCTAGAGGGCTGAATGAACAGAAAGTGGAAAAAACAGTGATAGTAAGAAGATGGACTAAAAGAAAAAGTCTCAGAGGAAAGAAGGAATAGAGAAGATGAAGGTGGAACGATGAATGCTGAATCAGAAAACTGTTCAGCCATGGACACTGATTCTCAAACTTGGAGCCATGGCTGCCAAGGGGACCACTTCACAATTTTCCTTGGGCCATGGCGGGCTAGTGTAAGTAGTAAACCCATACACCAAAGTTTCTGTAGCCCCCCGGGTGGAAGGAAGTGGAAGTCAGGGTTAGAGAGGGGGCCAGAGAACGAACAACCGTGAGCGGTAGTTTGGAACGGAGCTACGAGGCGAATGGTGAGAAACTTAATCAAACTGGATACGAAACATGTTAAACACATGCAAAATACTATGCGTTCGTAACATACATAGCACATATTTTAACATGGACTACTATGTTATCATGAAGTCCTGTGAAAGTGGTTCAGACTCGACCCATTTGTTTCAGATCCTCATCATACAAAAAAAAAAAAAACTCCGAGCCAGTTGTCTATAAACTGCGATTGGTCATTATCACTACAGTGATAAGTTTTGAAAAGATGTTATTCCTGGATTGTCTATAGCTGTAGTATCGAACGAGTGTGGATTTAATGCTGATTCCCACAGTAGCTATGCGGATGGTTGTAAATGTTAACATTATTCGATGTGGGCGAATAAACCACATTGTGATGGGCAGCGGAGAGCAGTCACCAATAATTAACTATAACCAGATGAAATTAGAAGAAAACAACACAAAATATTATGAGACAACTAAGATACAGCTTTGGCATCCTGCTCCGCCTTGTTATCCAAGCCTTAACTGTTGCTTCACCTCATACGTACATTATTTTCCTTCAGTCTCTGCCTCTTCTATTACTCTTATTTCCTGGTATCCTCTTACTGCATGCCATCATATTCCTTAGGCAGTTTCTAGTTGTCCGGTCCTATAACCCCTACTGTATAACATTATTCATCACATCATCACTCCTACACAAACGACGTTAGCACAAGACTGCTGAATCTGTCACTATCATCAATGGCACTACAATTACTAACCTCCTTTTTCCACAGACCGTGTCTAATTTCCCTCACAATACTACTACTGCTACTCCTACAACTAATCCACTATAAGGCTGTATAATAATACATATGATTGTTCTTATGTCTGTGAATCTCCCAACCACATTTTCCCCGTCCCACGGCCGACAACTCGTCACTTACCCCACACTGTTGCCCCAACTGCACCCCCCTCTCTCTCAGCCACCATCGACCCTACTCCTCCCCCACTCCGACACCACACTACCCCCCACCTCTTGACTGAGCCACCAAGCCCGTTGTCCACCCTTTACCGGTGAATATACCGTACGTGGTATGCATTAATAATGGGAGAAAGGCAATCGGGACCCGAATGCTAATCGCCTGCCAGAATATGCTGTTGGCCAAGTCCAAGATTTAGGCAATATCTTGATACCCGGAAGGCTCCATGTTGATAGCTCAAGCCGTTTATGAAATATAATGGTGCTAAAGGCGGCCGATATAAAACTAGTTGACCTTTGGTAGCCATTTTGGTGACCATGATATTGACCCCGAATGCTCATTTTCGAAGTCGGCTAAGATTTTGGCCCTCTCTTGACACCTCTGAAGGTTCAGTGTTGATAGCTCAAGCCGTTCATGATGTAAAATGGGAACACACACACACACACACACACACACACACACACACACACACACACACACACACACACACACACACACACACACACACACACACACACACACACACACACACACACACACACACACACACACACACTCACACAGATACAGGCAAAAACATCATCGCTCCGCCTTCTACAGGCGGGAGATAATAATTATTAAAATAATAACAACAATAACAACATTGATGTGTAGTATTCCTAACATTACATATAAAAACTGCAGACCCAAACGTGCCAATATTGCTGAGCACTGATCTATTAACCACAGAAACGACCACAGACCGCTCTTATCATTACCATTGGACCTTCTCTATAGCACTTCGCCATGGTAATACAACCCACTGTAGTCCTTTGTGGGATCACTACAGCTGTTTGGCAAAAATGACATACTGCATGAGATGCCTACAGCCCACTAAAATACACCTGTGATGTTTCACTGACATCCATCAAATAGCCTAGGAAGAGTTAGTGGACAAACAAACAAACGACTGGACACAGAGGCCGAATGTCTCGCATCGGTATCTGACGACTTGACAAAACTGTTACCATCCTGCTTTGCAGCGTACACCAGTCCTGTATGAGACAGCCCTAGCATGTATTCAATATGGATGGTGGGTGTTAGCGCCAAAGTGGTGACATGTGGAGGGGTAGAAGGACTACTGGGCCTTGGGATAGGACACTGCCCCCAGGAAATAGGCTCTGAAGCCTTGGGCCAGAGTCGGACACGTAAAAAAAAAAAAAAAAAAAATTTGTCTGTATCTGTGTGTGTGTGTGTGTGTGTGTGTGTGTGTGTGTGTGTGTGTGTGTGTGTGTGTGTGTGTGTGTGTGTGTGTGTGTGTGTGTGTGTGTGTGTGTGTGTGTGTGTGTGTGTGTGTGTGTGTGTGTGTGTGTGTGTGTGTGTGTCTGTGTGTGTGTGTGTGTGTGTCTGTGTGTGTTCCCATTTTACATCATGAACGGCTTGAGCTATCAACACTGAACCTTCAGAGGTGTCAAGAGACGGCCAAAATCTTGGCCGACTTTGAAAATGGGCTTTCGGGGTCAATATCATGGTCACCAAAATGGCTACCAAAGGTCAACTAGTTTTATATCGGCCGCCTTTAGCACCATTATATTTCATAAACAGCTTGAGCTATCAACATGGAACCTTCCGGGTATCAAGATATTGCCTAAATCTTGGACTTGGCCAACAGCATATTCTGGCAGGCGATTAGCATTCGGCTCCCGATTGCCTTTCTCCCATTATTAACCCGTCCCGTCCTGAGGTTTTCCACACCTCCGACATCCCCCAATCACGAGGTATTTTCGAAAATTTTGTTTTTGGCTAAAACCTCCGCTTTTGGTGAGAAACATCGAAAATTCATAGAGAAATCGCTTACCTGAGGTTTAAAATACTCGATCTAGGTAGGAGTTCCTCCTTACCTGACTGGGTTTTCTAACATGCTGGCACCAAAGAAAACGAGTTCTATGGGAGGGTAACTATTTCACACAACTCATAAACGGTATTTATTTATTTACTTGGTATGAATTTATATGTACTATGAGAGTGTGTTGGTTTTCAAGCAGTAATATAGGCATTATAAGCATTGTTTCACTCACTAACTAATCACCATACCTGACCTTTTTTTGCCAAATTACCTGATCATTATTTCTGACTGTTTCTTCTTCTAATGCTATGTAAACTTTGTCCTCCTCATTGTCATCGATTGGGGAATCACTCTGGCCCTGAATATCTTTACCGGCCAGGTCACTGGTAACAGGTGAATTGCTGAGACAGTGGCGTGAGGGGGGGACGTACCAGTACGTTGCTGGGACTGACAAATGCAAAACGTTCCAACGTACCCATACGTTGACGGGACGGGGCGGGTTAATGCATACCACGTATGGTATATTCACCGGTAAAGGGTGGACAACAGGCTTGGTGGCTCAGTCAAGAGGTGGGGGGTAGTGTGGTGTCGGAGTGGGGGAGGAGTAGGGTCGATGGTGGCTGAGAGAGAGGGGGGTGCAGTTGGGGCAACAGTGTGGGGTAAGTGACGAGTTGTCGACCGTGGGACGGGGAAAATGTGGTTGGGAGATTCACAGACATAAGAACAATCATATGTATTATTATACAGCCTTATAGTGGATTAGTTGTAGGAGTAGCAGTAGTAGTATTGTGAGGGAAATTAGACACGGTCTGTGGAAAAAGGAGGTTAGTAGTTGTAGTGCCATTGATGATAGTGACAGATTCAGCAGTCTTGTGCTAACGTCGTTTGTGTAGGAGTGATGATGTGATGAATAATGTTATACAGTAGGGGTTATAGGACCGGACGACTAGAAACTGCCTAAGGAATATGATGGCATGCAGTAAGAGGATACCAGGAAGTAAGAGTAATAGAAGAGGCAGAGACTGAAGGAAAATAATGCACGTATGAGGTGAAGCAACAGTTAAGGCTTGGATAACAAGGCGGAGCAGGATGCCAAAGCTGTATCTTAGTTGTCTCATAATATTTTGTGTTGTTTTCTTCTAATTTCATCTGGTTATAGTTAATTATTGGTGACTGCTCTCCGCTGCCCATCACAATGTGGTTTATTCGCCTACATCGAATAATGTTAACATTTACAACCATCCGCATAGCTACTGTGGGAATCAGCATTAAATCCACACTCGTTCGATACTACAGCTATAGACAATCCAGGAATAACATCTTTACAAAACTTATCACTGTAGTGATAATGACCAATCGCAGTTTATAGACAACTGGCTCGGAGTTTTTTTTTGTATGATGAGGATCTGAAACAAATGGGTCGAGTCTCAACCACTTTCACAGGACTTCATGATAACATAGTAGTCTATGTTAAAATATGTGCTATGTATGTTACGAACGCATAGTATTTTGCATGTGTTTAACATGAAAATGTTTCATATTCAGTTTCATTAACTTCTCACCATTCGCCTTGTAGCTCCAGACCAAATTACAGTTCACGTTTGTCTGTTCGCTGGCCCCCTCTCTAACCCTGACTTCCACTTCCTTCCATCCAGGAGGGGTACAGAAACTTTGGTGTGTGGGTGCACATCAAAGTGTGTCTGTGAAACAGTATGTAGAGCCCTCTTGCCTTTTCCACAACATATTTAGGTGAATCTGTTATCTCCACCCTTCTACACATAAAAAGTAAAAGCCGAAACCGATTACATGTGGACCCAGATATGAGATGTGCTTTATCAGTGACTCAACTTCGAATCAGTCGAGTGACTGAAAGAACTCATTGTCATTTATCCCATTAATATGTATCAAAATATGCATTCTGATTGATAATTGTAAGCATTAAAATAAATGGAGAGCACCAAAGCAGTTTTTTCATCATTATTTGTGAGGGGCTTCAGAGAAAGTTGATGGGAGGCCACGAGGATGTAAAGTTCCCTACAAGAGGGGAATGAAGTGAAAAAGTTTGATAAACACTGACCTAGGATAGGAATGGGCAGGAAGGAAAAACAGGAAACACATTTAGTTCTTGATTTCTCTAACGTTTCAGACTGTACAGAGTCCATCCAGAGAGAGACTAGAAAAGTGAAGAAATCAGAGATATTTCTCCACATGACGTCCCTGGGACCTTTATCTTGTCTATTGCTGATTGATTGTCCTCCTCAATTGTGCTGACCTGACATGGTGGTCTTACCTTGACCTTGACCCTGCTCCTTCCTATACCTGTTGTTGTTGTTTTAGATTCGTTCACCTTCCCATGGAAGAATGGACGCGGGCAGATGAAGCCTGTCAGTGTGTTGGCATGTATTAGATAAAGAGGGCTCTAAGAGAGCAGCGATGGTGTGAGGCTCACCCAACTGTCAGCAGCAGATGGAGGAACCAAGGAAGGAGAGCCCTGATCCAGGTCAGCAGAGGATGGAGAGTCCTCAACGTCCAGATAGGCGGGAGGGACGGAGGGCCGTCAGCGTCCTGGTCGGCAGTAAGGATAGGAGAAGCCCATCCTCCGTTGGCTGCTGACGATGGAGAGTTAGTCTCACTGAGCTCAGGGGTGGAGGTGTTGCCTTGGCGAGAGATAGATACCTAATTGTTCCTTCTTCCTCTCCCATTTGGTCAGGTCAAAGCTACACCTGCAGGAGTGACTGACCAACAAAAAAAAAATTATATATATCATCGATTAGTCACTTCATTTGTACATCTACGTGCTGCCTCAAAAGCTTTCCCTTTCACTCATTCCAATCCATTTGTCAGAATGAGCCAAGCACATGTTAAGCCTAGCTCTGAAGATGCTGACATTAGGGACAGACGAAAAGTTCCACATAGAAATCATTTGAGGAAGAAAACACCTCGGGAACTAGTATTTCGGCATCTCACAGGCGGTAATTTTCAAAAAAGGTCAAGAGTCAAAGTCACAGGGCAAAGTAGGCTTATACAACTTTGATCAGATTTGAACCTGACTTTTGGGAAGGAATAGGGGTCAAGCAAGAATGAAATATTTAGATTTTGAGAACAGTCGGTGGAACGTCAGGGTCACAGGGAGAAGTCAAATATTCGATTTCATAATTTTACTAAGGTGATAGTAATAAAAGCCTGACATGGTTAACCTACCAGATAATGATATAGGTATATACTGGTAAAAAGAGGTGACAGGAATGCCCTTTAAAAGATACTACAGTAGAAGGCTTACGGAGAGAGTATATCTTCGCCAACCTCAATATTATTTATTATGTCTAAACCAACCTCCGTCTTTCCTTGTTGGCGGAGGAGTAGACTGTAGCACCAGTCGAGCAGGGAAGTACTCCCAAGGTGGATGGAAAGCTGATGACAGGGAGAGCTGGAGCTCCCATTTCATCAGCCCTCAGGGCTAGTTCCTGCTAGTCCCTTTGCTGAACTTTTTCATTGTCTCAGTAACGCAGAGAGTAGGCCAGCATGCTCTCCAATACAAATTTCTCTAACTATCTACACCAAACTACATGCACAGTACACACTACACTTCCTTTTCTAAAATTTAAAAATATAGCATCTGAACACCCAGCCTTGGAGTCTCCAGGGGGTGGAACCATAAATGCCTCCACCTTCCGCCCCTCTTCCGGTGACGAATTGAGCCGCCTGGAACCAATATCTGACTCACTTCTTCATTTCTGCAACATTTGTGGCCTTTCCTTTAACTTTCGCTCCGTTGAGCACCACCTCTCGTCCTCCTTTTTTTAACTAAGACTCAGCTGTCTGAGGCAACTGACAGCAAACCCTTTTCTGTACCCTCCTACTTTCTCTATACTCATTTCAAAGCCAAAGGTGGCTGTTGTGTATATATACGCAACGACTTATCTTGGTCTCATGTTCCTGAACTTGATTCTTCTGAATTCTCTACTCTCTAGCTTCGGCTATCCTGACATTTTCTGACTATCTGAGCTGTTTACTTATCTCCTGATTCTACTGACTATCAAAAATTCTTCAACTATCTTACTTCTACGATGGAACAAATTCTATCCATTTCTCCTTTCTCTGAAATCTCCATTTTAGGAGATGTCAATATTCACAACCACCTTTGGCTCACCCCTCCTTTCACTGATCCACCTGGTGAACAAGCCTACATCTTTTCTATCCTTAATGACCTAGAGCAGCTTGTACAGCACCCTACCCATATCCCTGACCGCCTTGGAGAGAGCTCCAACATACTTGACCTCTTCCCTACAACTAATCCTTCTGCTTACACTGTTAATCTTTTCTCTCTGTAGGGCTCCTCCGATCACAACCTTATCACCTTAACCTGTCCTATCGCTCCAGTACTGCCTCTGAACCCTCCAAAGAAACGTCGTCTGTGGCACTTTGGAGCTGTGGATTGGGAGGCCCTCAGGCTGTACTTCTTTGATTTTCCCTGGAATGATTGTTGCTACCATGGCCAGGAGCCATCTGAGTGTGCCTCGTGCATTACGGAGGTTATTCTCTCGGGCATGGAAGCATACATTCCTTTTTCATATCCTTTGACTAATACAAGAAAGCCTTTGTTTAATCACGCTTGTTCTAATGCTGTCCACTACAAGGAGAAGGCCTATAAAAGGTACCAGAGCCAACCCACCCCTGAATCACATCTTGCTTATGTTTCTGCCAGAATTGTGCTAAGTCTGTTTTTTCCTGTACTAAAAATAATTTCATCTATACTAAATGCTCTCAACTCTCCAACTTGAATTCTTCCCGCTCCCTCTGGCACCTTGCCAAAAACCTTTCTAACAACTTTACCCCATCATCCATCCCTCCTCTTTTCTACTCTGATGGTTCTGTAGCTATTTCTTCTACTGATAAAGCAGATCTCTTCGCTCAGACTTTCTCCTCCAATTTCACCTTAGACGATTCTGGTGCTGTTCCTCCATCACTTCCCCCCTCTGACTTCCTCATAGCTGACATAAAAATTTCTTCAGCTGATGTATTTTCTGCCATCACAGGCCTCAATACTAACAAGGCACACTGGCCTGATGGAGTCCCTCCTGTTGTTCTCAAGAACTGTGCTTCTGTGCTTACACCCTACCTAGGTAAACTCTTTCGTCTGCTTTTCTGACAGAGACACAAGTAAGCTCCACCTCTGATTTAGCTAGATATAATTTTCCTGGTTATATCTTGATTCAAAATTTCAGACCCAAAGGAGGCGTATGTTGCTTTGCAAAATCAGAAATTGCCCAGGAGGAGATTGCTAAATTTAATTGTCCTTTTTTCGACTATTCCATATACAAATTAAATTCTTTTGGTAAAATTAAGTATTTCTGTTGTGTTTATCGTTCTCCTAATGCCCCTTCAGAGCCGAGTTTATTTGACTCTGTCTTCACAACTAAGTGTCCTCAACATTAATACTGCATCAGAAATTACTATTCTGGGTGATTTTAATGTCCATAATGTCGAATGGCTCACTTATTCACCCAGAACTGATGACTCTCGTCTTGAATGTGAGCTATTTGCAGACCCATTTAATCTCACCCAGTTAGTCAGTCAACCCACCCGTGTACCAGACAACCCCGATCAAAATCTCCACCTATTGGACTTGTTTCTAACAACCAATTTAGATAACTATAATATCGAAGTTAAGTCCCCCTTCGGATCCTCTGATCATTGTCTGATTCAAGCCACCAGTTTCACACCTACCACACCCTCCTGCTCTGAACCTGTCGTGATGACTAAATGGCATTACGAGAGGGCAGACTGGGAGGGACTTCAAAATTTTCTCCTGGATGTTCCTTGGACCTCCTTTTTCTCCCATGATGCAAATTCAACATTGGGCCACATACAGAATTTCATTAAAGTCGGCATGGAAACATTCATTCTCCATCATAGTTACAGAAAAAGATGTAATTCTCCTAAATGGTTTGATCACAATTATGCTAGAGTAACAGAACATAAAACAATAGCGTATAACACTTATTCAAGGACCAAAACCAAAGAAGCCTTTAACTATTATAAAAGTACCAGAAACCGTGCCAAAACTATTATTAATCTTTCTAAATCAAACTTTCTACATAGACATGGTAACAAACTAGTAAACAATCCAAATGATAACAAAATATTCTGGTCAACCCTTAATTCATTCAAACCTAACTTCACTACCACCTCTTCCATTCCACCGTTACAGTCCCCCAATGGAAATCTAGTAAGTTACCCACGGGGAAAACCCAACCTTCTTGTTGACATTTTTTCAACAAACTCAACCCTAAACTCAGAAAATCATAATATTCCTGTGCTTGATTTTGATTCCCCTCAAATACCTCATTTCATGATTCACACCAGACACGTACAAGCCGTATTACAGAATCTATCAGCAGACAAAGCCACTGGTTCAGATGAAATTCCTTCAATAGTACTTAAAATTGCTCCTCAGTGTTGGCTCCTGTATTAGCAAAATTTTTCCGCTTATGCATCCGTACCTCAATTTTTCCAGCCCCTTGGAAAGAAGCAAATATCCATCCTGTTCCTAAAAAGGGGACAACTTCTGATCCATCAAACTATAGACCAATTGCAATAACTTCCGTTCTCGGTAAAGTTTTTGAGACACTAATTAACAAACACATAATCAAGCTTCTAGAAATCAATATATTGATCAATGATTGGCAGTATGGATTTAGACAGGAACATTCAATTGTAGATATTCTTTGTCTTCTTACCCATCAGATTAACAAAACAATAGACCAACACGGTGAAACACACACAGTAGCACTTGATACTTTAAAAGCATGTGACAGAGTATGGCACCAGGCCTTATTGTCCAAGATGTCACACTATGGCCTTGCATCACTGGTTCCTCTAATTTCTTCTTACCTTCATAGTAGAAAAATACTGGTCATGGTATATGGAATTTATTCTCAGTTTCATTCCATTAATGCTGGCATACCTCAGGGATCAGTTTTGGCGCCAACCCTCTTTCTCATACATATAAATGACCTCCTATCTGTCACGCACAACCCAATACACTCTTATGCTGATGACTCGACCCTACATAGTTCTTTCACATTTAGTACCTCCTTTACACAATTTGATATTATAAGTTCCCAAATAAACACAGCAATTTCTCTGAACCAGGACCTTTCTAAAATTAATCAATGGGGACAAAAAAATATGGTCTCATTTAATGCTCAGAAAACTAAATACATTAATTTCTCCAATAGAAAGAATCCCTCAGACTCTCACATAATTTTAAATGATCTCAGTATTCCCATATCCACTACAGTTGATATCCTAGGTGTTACTCTAAACCCCAACTTAAGCTGGACAGCTTATGCTAAACCCCTTGCTAAAAATGCCTCTAAGAAAGTGGGACTTATGTACAGAGTTCGTAAGTTCTTCACTGACGAGCAGATGCCCACAATATACAAGAGTCATGTGTGTTCTCAGATCGAATACTGTTCACCACTGTGGATTGGATGTGAAGCGGTTGGATTAAAGCAGTTGGACATAATTCAAAATAAAGCCATTAGATTAATCAATAATCCTGCCATAACGCAGGACCTTCCTCCGTTATCAGTACGTAGAGATGTTGCTTCTTTAGCACTATTTTATCGATATTTTTACCGTAAGTGCTCTAACGAACTGGCTTCAATTAAGCCTCCCCTTCACATTTTCTCCCGAACTACTCGGGCAGCTGAGAGCGCCCATGAACTCATACTCTCTTTCCCACAATGCAGAACCTCTGCTTATCAAAATTCATTTATCCCCAGAACTACTTCTCTTTGGAATTCACTTCCTGGGAGTTGCTTCCCACATACATTTAATCTTTTCAATTTTAAATCCAGTTATTATAAGTATTTTATGAATGGAGGATGCCTTTAGGCACATGGACTTATTTTTTTTCTCTTTGTTTTTCCTTCCTCTATTCATTAAGAAAAAAGAAAAAAAAAAGAAAAAAGAAACTGTACCTTCTCTTCTTGCTGGAAGTTTGGTCTCATTCAGCCATTCCCAAAGAAGGGTGACCATTGCCAACCCTCTAACTACCGTCCAATTCCTTTATCATCCTGTATCTCAAAAGTTTTCGAGTCAATTCTTAATAGAAAAATTTTAAAGCATCTTTCCTATCACAACCTTCTTTCTGATCGTCAGTATAGGTTCCGTCAGGGATGCTCCACTGGCGATCTTCTCAACTACCTTTCAGACTCCTGGTCATCCTCCTTTCGGGACTTCGGCAAAAGCTTTGCTATTGCACTTGACATCTCAAAGGCTTTCGATCGAGTCTGGCAAAAATCTATAATTTCCAAAATGCCCTCTTACGGTTTCTATCTTTCTATCTGTGCCTTCCTCTATGGCTTCCTTTCTGGTCGTTCTATAGCCGTTGTTGTAGACGGCCATCGTTCTTCTCCTAGATCTATCAACAGTGGTGTTCCTCAGGGCTCTGTCCTATCACCAACTCTCTTCCTTTTATTCATCAATGACCTTCTAAGCTGTACATCTAACCCTATCCACTCATACACTGATGACTCCACCCTTCACCTTTCCATTCAGGTCCCGCAACGTCTATCTCAGCAGTTACTTCAACAAACAAGGGATGAGGCTATGGCACACCTAATGTCTGACTGGCTCGTATCTCTGACTGGGGTAAAAATAATCTTGTTGTTTTTAATGCATCTAAGACTCAGTTCTTACACCTATCAACCCGACAAAATCTTCCACAGGTATACCCACAAATGTTTAATAATACTCAGCTTGATCCTGCATCATCCTTGAACATGCTCAGGGTTTCATTCACTCGGGACTTATCTTTGAATATTCATATTACATCTCTTGTAAAATCTGCTTCCAAGAGATTAGGTGTGCTAAGCCGACTCCGTTTCTTTTTTACCTCTGCACAATTGTTGACTCTATACACGGGTTTTATCTGCCCCTGTGTGGAGTACAACTCGCTTGTGTGTGGAGGTTCTCCACATACAGCTCTTCTCAATAGGGTGGAGTCAAAGACTTTTCATCTCATTAACTCTCCTCCTCTTACTGGTTCCCTTCAACCTGTCTCTTCACCGCATTGTTGCATCTTTATCTCTTTTCTATCGTTACTTCAATGGTCGCTGCTCCTCTGAACTTTCTGCATGCATTCCTTCACCTCTATGACGGGCATGTAGCACCCGTCAAGCAGTAAACTCTCATCCCTTTTCTGTCCAGCTCTCTAATGCAAGAGTTAACCGTTACTCCCAGTCCTTCATTTATGCAACATGTCAACTCTGTAACTGTCTCTCTCTGTCTGTATTTCCTGCTTCCTATGATCTCCAGTCTTTCAAACGCAGTGTGTCCAGGCATCTCGAAATGATCGGATCTTGAATTTGGGTCTCTCTTGTATTTTTTTCTTCTCTTGGAAGGAACAGTGTCAAGAATTTGTGCGAGTGTATTCATACAAATTCGTGACATTGTACTTTAGTGAGAAAACCACAAACTCTAGTGGAATTCCCACTGGGCATCACTCAGTTCAACCATCCCCGCATTCACTTTGATTGGGATGCTTTTCAGAACATTTGTCACTGTTTCACAAGTGACCATTCTTACCCTCAACACTAGTGATTTCACTGAGTGATTTATTGTGAGCCTATATTGTTCGGTCACTTTCAGTTAACCGTTGAGTTAGGCCACGCCTACATCCGGCAAACACGGCCAGCCCCTACCGGTACCTCTTTTCCCCGTTTGAATTTAGTCAGCTTTGATTCACCTCGAGGATAAGACCGTTTATGCCCAGTGTAGAGCAGTGCCTCCATTGTACAGAGAGTTCCTGAATCTCCACCTAGACAGTGAATTGGCGAAGTGGGCTTACAGCGAATAGCAGCGTTTTGATGTTCATCACAGGTGTCCAGACTTTTGTTTCGGCTCCCATACACTGACCAGTATTTCTGTTCATTTTTCTTGGCTTAAGTTTAATTAGCTTTTGAATAAGCGAGTGAGTGTATTCTCCTTGTTATTTTGATTTCATTTTTGAGATTCATATAACGTAAATTTATTTCATTGTAATGAATAAATTTACAGTTCTTTTCTTTGAGCTTAATGTAATTAGACTCGTGTTTTATTTCTCCACATTAAGCTTATTTTAGTTTCCGCTCCTAGCTTGCACTAACTCTACAATATTTATAACTGGTACTTAGGCCAGCTCTTTTGTATCAAATTTAAATCCGTTGTGCCAACCAGGAGTTAAGCACCGGCAAGAACCTGTTTATTATTATTAGCATTAGTTATTGATTGTCAGGCGTGGAGTCACTTTCTCAAGAGGCTAACAGTATTAACAAACAGCATGCGTGAGTAATTAGTCTCTGCTGTGTACTGTTGAGAAAGTTTATAACTTCTCATCCTTAGAGAATCGGCGAAGTAATCTGGAATAAAGTACAACTTACTGCTTGATTTTCACAAGTTAATTCCTTATCTCTATTTTTAAGTAACATCTAACATTTCTAATTCACAAATTCACATCCTCCCATGACATCTGGTGACCTCATTCATTCATTCATTCATTCATTGCCAGACGCCATGTATCCCAAACGGGGTGGCCAAGGGCTTAGAGTTAATTGTTTTTCAGGGAGGGGCACTAAACTTCCACCAACCCCACTTGACACATAGGGAGAACGTCATGCCAACAGCATCTGGTGTTCCCAGGCGGTCACCCATCCAAGTACTAACCAGACCCAACGTTGCTTAACTTCGCTGATCGGACAGGAAGCGGTGTACTCAACGTGGTATGCGACCTCATTCCAGGATATTAACTCCTAGCTCTAAAGTTATTAACGAGATAATACTCACTCACTCACACCTAGGTATTTATCATTAAAGTCTATAGGCACTATCTTACTGGTGGTTATTGATTCATTTCTATTAATTTTACGTAATAGTTTTCAGTTGCATTTTTTAAAATTTTCTTTCATTACCAGTTTAATTAGATAAAACTGGTCACCACCAACCTGTGCCTATATTCTTTACTCTTGATTATTGGCATTTCTCTGCAAAATAGCAGTCAGTACTCAGTCTTTAGTCTACTCAGCCTTAGTTGAGTTAGCATTATGGCTACTAATATATATGTACAGGAAGCCAAAGATATGGGGCTTATTGACCCCCAACAAATAAAAAAGCATGTGCTCTCACGGTTTAGTTACGAGCAGCAACGTGAAAATTCACTTGAGGAACGCGAGAGAGAACGTGAACACGGCGAGAACAACGTGAACACGAGCAAAAACAATGCGAACAACGCAAGAGAGAACGTAAATACGAGCGAGAATAACGAGAACACGAACGTGCCCAGCGTGAGGTACGTGAGAAACATGAACTTGAAGATGCTGAAGCTCAAGCGAGACTCCATGGCTTCAGACACATCTGGTGCAGCTAACCCAAGCTCCATGAGCGCTCTCCCTACGCATGTTCTGGTGACCCCACACATGAGGCTTCCTCCATACAAGGAAGGCGAGCGAATCGAGCCATTCATAGCTCGTTTCAAAGACATGGCTCAGCTGTATCAGCTGGATGAGGCAGCTAAACAGCTTCAATTTCTTAGCTTGTTTGAGAGCCCTGCCCTCGATATTCTCCACAGAATCCGTGGAGACAATCTCACATATGAGATGATGAAGGCCGCACTCATAGTTGACGATGCCAGGAGTCAGTTTATGAGGGCGCTCCTGTAAGAAAAGGAGACTGCTTACTTACATGAGTGGATGGAGAAAGATGAAACTCCTCCCATGCAAGAGGGGATAATTGACCTCATGCTGCGCACACAGCTAGAAAAGTCGTGGCCTGCTGAGCTTATGGCTCAGCTTAAGATCTACCAGGTAAGGGATGACAGCCAAATGGTGGAGAAGGCTGATGCATTCTTCATTGCGTACGGGTATCAAACTCGTAAGCAACACACCTGGAACAGGAAAGCTGACAAATCTGGGAAACCATCTCAGACTGAACCCCAGCAACAAGGCCGTTCTCAGAATAATGGCTAATGTCCAAACAAACCACAGAAGAAGGACCAGGGGCAAAATACCCAGAAACCTGAGTGGAAGCAGTACGACAAGCAGAACCCTAACCAGCAGCAGTACAGGTATTTCAAGAAGCGGCAGAGCAAGGACAAACCACGCAACACTCAGTCAGGACAATCAACTTTAGTGTATCGGAGGCAGGATGCAAATGCAGCCTTCATTCCACAACAAGCGCACTGTGGTGCCAACCCCACCAGTACAGGTACTTCTCCACAGTTCATTAGTCCCCAAGCGACAGTGGACCCTTCGCCACAGGTGGTCAATGCTCCACCTTCCCAGACAGTGAGTACGACCCCTCAGGTATCTAATTCTCAGGGCACTATGTTTGCTGCATCATTCATTCAGAAGCCTCATCAGTGGCTGGCTGCTTCCTCCACTGGCCCTCCCACAGATGACGGTGCCTTCCTTGTTCAGCCAGGGTTTGTGGGAAGCATTCCTGTAAAGGTCCTGAGAGACAATGGTTCCTCAGGTTGCTCTGTCAGGCAGAGTCTAGTTCGGCCTGAGGAGTACTCAGGTCGACAGATCCAGGCTCGGCTTATTGATGGATCAGTAAGATTGTTCCCTGAAGCACATATCCAGGTGGCATCTCCATTTTACGCTGGTACGACACTTGCAGTTGTCATGCCAGAACCTTTATTTTACCTCATTATCGGCAACATAGCATGTGCCAAGTATAGCTGCACCATAGATGATGCTACTCAGACTTCGGCTGCAGTAACGCGAGCCATAGCTGAGGCTCACAGGAGACTCAATACTACTCACTAATTTCACAGTCCGATCGTTCAAGCACTTCATAATCATCAGCGTCGGATACAAATAAATCACCATCTGAATAATTTTCTTCTTCTTGGTCACCTTCTGCCACTGCCATTGAGGCATAAAACTTTGCTACTGGTACTGACATTGTCCTAATGTTTATAATCTGAAATATCTGAAAAAAAAACATATAAAAAAAACATTGCAGTAGTCACATGAAAGGCCAGGTGGGGTCCTGGTGGACCCCACTGACGTTTATTGCAATGTCACTCCTTAATCGTGTGAGATTTTTTGCTCAAATTTTATGAGGATATAAAATAACCATCTACAATAAAAGTCATGAGAGGCCAAGCTGTGAAAGTAAAAAAAATGGCTTAATTGCAACATTTTAAAATCATGCTGGGGTCTGCAGGGACCCCATTTACCCACGAAGGGTTAATATATTGCAAGACATCACTTAACAATGGCATAGGAAACCGGCCTGGGATTGTGTGTTGGTTTAATTTACGGTCATCTAGTACCACACGCATTTCTCCTTTCTTTTGGGCACGAAAACTAATGGACCATTCCACGGGCAGACTGATGGTTCAATAATACCCAGTTTTAGCATTGCATCGACATACTGATTTGCAAGGGTACGTTGTGAGTGTGCTACTCTATAGGTTGGTACATATATTGGTTGTGTGCCCAGGTGCACTTTAATCTTGTGTTTAATCAGGTTAGTACACCCTAATTGTTCTCCAGGTAATGCTACACTTTGTCGATGTTTCTGTAAAAAATGTAGATCATTTTCTTCATCAATTTGTCCTGAGTGAATCAAATTCTCCTTTATGTATTCTCTGTCCGTAGATTTTATCTTACATGTCCCTAATTTGCATAGACAAGTTCCCTTTTTTATCCGTACTTCCCCATTCACCTGATTAATTAGGAAAACATGAGTTTCTCCATTGTTATTCACCTGACTTAATGCGTTTTCCACCGAGAGTCCTTTCACTCTGCATAATTTTTCTAAGACGAGAACAGTATTATTTTCAGTAATTACTCTTTATGGTGACTTTCACATATGAGTTAAGCGGAATAAATGCAGTATATCAGTGGTGAGCTGTGCGGGAATTAGTGTTGATGCTTTACTGTCACTTCTGTCTCTAGGCAGGGGGAATTGAGGGGGTGGGTGCTGAGAGGGATGATGTGAGTGCATGTGTACCATCGTCCGATTGAATATTTCTGTTTAGTTTTTTGATAGTTCCAATTCCTTTTGATTTTCTACTATCCCTTGTCGTTACGGGAAGGGATAGTTGTGTATTTCCTGACCTGTGGACCCTCGTGAGAATGTTTTCATAGGCGTGTAAGACAGAGCTAAAATCTTCACTATCTACATCCGAGAAAGGTATCGAAGATGCTCATCATCAATTTCTGAAGCGTTTGTTTCCTTATCTTTAATTCATGGAGAACTAAATAAGTTTGTTATGTTTTCTTGTTGTTCTGCTAACTGTGAATCGTCATCGGGAAATGCAGATGCTGTTCATATTTGGCAATAAAATTGGTGGTGATGAAAAGATTCCTGTCATAGCAGGAGTAGACCGTAGCACCAGTCGAGCAGGACAGTACTCCCAAGGTGGATGGAAAGCTGATGACAGGGAGAGCTGGAGCTCCTGTTTCATCAGCCCTCGGGACTAGTTCCTGACCATCCCCCTTTGCTGAACTTTTTCAGTGTCTCATTGACACAGAGAGTAGGCCAGCATGCTCTCCAATACAAGTTTCTCTGTCAACACTAAACTACAGGCACAGTACACACTGCACTTCCTTTTCAAAATTAAAAGTGAAATGGCAGCATCAGGGAATCATGCCTCGGAGTCCCCAGGGGGGGACCATACATTCCCCCACCACCAGCCCCTCTCCCGGTGACGACTCAGAGAGATGCCTGGAACCATTGTCTGACTCACTTCTTCATTTCTGCAACATTCGCGGCCTTTCCTCTAACTTTAGCTCTGTCGAACACCAACTCTCCTCCACTAAACCTCACTTTCTTTTCTTGACAGACACTCAGCTGTCTAAGGTAACTGACAGCAAATCCTTTTCTGTTTCCTCCTACATTCTCTATATTCATTTCAAAGCCAAAAGTGGATGTTGTGTATATGTACGCAACAATTTATATTGCTCTCGTGTTCCTGAACTTGATTCTTCTAAATCCTATACCCTCTGGCTTCGACTTTCTTGTCATTCTCTGACTAAATATATCGATGCTGTTTTCTTATCCCCTAATTCTCCCATCAAAAATTCATCGACTATCTTACTTCTATAATGGAACACATTCTATCCATTTCTCCTTTCTCCGAAATCTCCATTCTAGGAATTTCAATGTTCACCACCATCTTTGGCTCTCGTCTCCTTTCACTGATCCACCTGGTGAACAGGCTTTCATCTTTTCTATCCTTAATAACCATGAGCAGCTTGTACAGCACCCTACCCATATCCCTGACCTCCCTGGAGAGAGCTCCAACATACTTGACCTCTTCCTTACAACTAATCCTTCCACTTACACTGTTAATCTTTCCTCTTCATTGGGCTCTTCTGATCACAATTATTACCATGAGCTGTCCTATTGCTCCAGTACGGCCTGTGAACCTTCCAAAGAAACGTCGTCTGTAGCACTCTGGAGCTGCAGACTGAGAGGCCCTCAGCCAGTACTTCTTTGATTTTCCATGGAATGATTATTGCTTCCATGGACGGGATCCATCTGAGTGTGCCTTGCGCATTAAGAGCTTATTCTCTCGGGCGTACAGTCCTTTCTCATATCCTTTGACTAATGCAAGAAAGCCTTGGTTTAATCACGCTTGTTCTGATGCTTTCTGCAACAAGGAGAGGACCTATAAAAGGTACAAGAGCCAACCCACCCCTGAATCACATCTGTTTATCTTTCTGCCAGGAATGATGCTAAGTCTGTTCTTCGCACTGCTAAAAATAATTTCATCCGCACTAAGTGCTCTCAACTCTCCACCTTGAATTCTTCCCGCTTCTTCTAGCACCTTGCCAAAAACCTTTCTAACAACTTTACCTTATCATCCTTCCCTGCTCTTTTCTATTCTGATGGCACTTTAACTATTTATTCTACTAATAAAGCAGATCTCTTCACTCAGACTTTCTCCTCCAGTTCCACCTTAAGATGATTCCGGTGCTGTTCCTCCATCACTTCCCCCCTCTGCCTTCCTCATGGCTGACATTAAAATTTCTTCAGCTGATGTATTTTCTGCCATCACTGGCCTCAATACTAATAAGGCATATGGGCCTGATGGAGTCCCTCCTGTTGTTCACAAGAACTGTGCTTCAGTGCTTACACCCTGCCTAGGTAAACACCTTCGCCTTTGACTATCAACTTTTACCTTTCTCTCTTGGTGGAAGTTTGCTTTCAATCAGCCAGTCCCAAAGAAGGGTGACCATGCCCAATCCTCTAACTATCGTCCAGTTGCTTTAACATCTTGTTTTTCAAAAGTTTTTGAGTCAACTCTTAATAGAAAAGTTTTAAAGCATCTCTCCTAGCACACCCTTCTTTCTGATCATCAGTATGGGTTCCATCAGGGACGGTCCACTGGCGATTTTCTCACATACCTTTCAGACCTCTGGTCATCCTCATTTCGGGACTTTGGCTAAAGCTTTGCCACTGCCCTTCACATCTCAAAGGCTTTCGATCGAGTCGGGCATAAATCTTTAATTTCCAAACTGCCCTCTTATGGTTTCCATCCTTCTACCTGTGCCTTCATCTCTAGCTTCCTTTCTGGTCGTTCTGTAGCTGCTGTTGTAGACGGCCATTGTTCTTCTCCAAGATCTATCAACAATGGTGTTCCTCAGGACTCTGTCCTATCACCAACTCTCCTCCTATTATTCGTCATTGATCTTCTAAGCTGTACATCTAACCCTATCCACTCGTACACTGGTGATTTCACCCTTCACCTTTCCATTCGGTTTCTGCAACGTCCATTTCAGCAGTTACTTCAGCAAACAAACGATGAGGCTATGGCACACCCAATGTCTGACTTGGCTCGTATCTCTGACTGGGGTAAAAAAAATCTTGTCGTCTTTAATGCATCAAAAACTCAGTTTTTACACCTATCAACTCGGCTCTGTCTCACGGGAGTACCCTCTAAGGTTTAATAATATCCAGCTCAATCCTGCATCATCCTTGAACCTGCATGGGGTTTCATTCACTCAAGACATATCTTGGAAAATCATATTGCATCCCTTGTAAAATCTGCTTCCAAGAGATTAGGTGTGCTAAGCTGACTCCATAACTTCTTTACCCCTGCGCAGTTGTTGACATTATACATGGGTTTTATTTGCCCCTGTTTAGAGTACAACTCTTATGTGTGGGGAAGTTCCCTACGTACAGCTCTTCTCAATATGGTGAAGTCGAAGGCTTTTCGTCTTATCAACTCTCCTCCTCTTACTGGCTCCTTTCAACCTCTGTCTCTTCACTGCACTGTTGCATCTTTATCTCTTTTCCATCGCTACTTCAATGGTCACTGCTCCTCTGAACTGTCTGCTTGTATCCCTCCACCTCTACAATGGGGCGCAGCTCCTGTCTAGCAACAAACTCTCATCCCTTTCCTGTCCAAATCTCTAATGCAAGAGTTAACCATTACTCCCAGTCCTTCATTTATGCAACAGGTCACCTCTGGAACTGTCTCCTTCTGTCTGTATTTCCTACTTCCTATGATCTCCAGTCTTTGAAACGCAGTGTGTCCAGGCATCTCTAAATGAACAGATCTTGAATTTGGCTCTCTTTTGTATTTTTTTCTTTTTGCTTGGAAGGAATGCTTGATGGGATCCTGGCCTTTGATTCCTTCTTTCTTGCATAAGAAAGCACTAAAATAAAAAACTCATTCTGCTATGAAAATGTCATGAAACACTTATTTTATATATATGTTCGATGTATAGATAACTAAAATGAATATATATATATATATATATATATATATATATATATATATATATATATATATATATATATATATATATATATATATATATATATATATATATATATATATATATATATATATATATATATATATATATATATGGAGCCTCTGTGGTACAGTGGTAAAGTGTGCGTTTTCGTACAGTGAAGTACGAGGGTTAGCGCCCCGCCAGGGTAATAAACTTTGGAAGCGTTCTTCTGGTCACCTACTACATTGGCGGACACCAGGGGTGCTGTGTTTCAACCAGTGCCACCTACTAGAAAGTATGCTTGCACCCAGTCGGCTTGCGGGGGCTGATTACACTTGGTTCAGAGACTTCACACATATCCAAAGCCACTCCCACACTACAGTTACACTTACAAGCACTTCACACCCTACATACAATCTCTACCGGACAGCCTAAGCCATTTGGTTGAGATACATTGGCTGTATCATCCCCGCTTTGGTTGGGATTGGCCGGTCCTGCAGTGGACACTCAAGTGGCTGAACTTTTTCAGTGTCTCAGTAACACAGAGAGTAGGCCAGCATGCTCTCCAATACATGTTTCTCTAACTATCTACACCAAACTACATGCACAGTACACAGTACACTTCCTTTTCCAAAATTTAAAAAGTATAATGGCTTCAGAAAATCAAGCCTCGGACTCCCCAGGAGGGGGGACCATAAATTCCCCCACCACCAGCCCCTCTCCCAGTGACGACTCAGAGAGATGCCTGGAGCCACTGTCTGACTCACTTCTTCATTTCTGCAACATTCGTGGCCTTTCCTCTAACTTTTGCTCTGTTGAGCACCACCTCTCCTCCTCTAAACCTCACCTTCTTTTCCTAACTGAGAATCAGCTGTCTGAGGCAACTGACAGCAAACCCTTTTCTGTATCTTCCTACTTTCTGTATACTCATTTCAAAGCCAAAGGTGGCTTTTGTGTATATATATGCAACGACTTATCTTGCTTTCGTGTTCCTGAACTCTATTCTTCTGAATTCTCTACGCTCTGGCTTCGGCTTTCCTGTCATTCTCTGACTAAATATATCTGCGCTGTTTACTTATCCCCTAATTCTACCGACTACCAAAAATTCTTTGACTATCTTACTTTTACGATGGAACACATTCTATCCATTTCTCCTTTCTCTGAAATCTCCATTTTAGGAGATTTCAATGTTCACCACCACCTTTGGCTGTCTTCTCCTTTCACTGATCCACCAGGTGAACAAGTCTACACCTTTTCTATCCTTAATGACCTAGAGCAGCTTGTACAGCATCCTATCCGTATCCCTGACCGCCTTGGAGAGAGCTCCAACATACTTGACCTCTTCCTTACAATTAATCCTTCTGCTTAATCATTTCTCTCCATTGGGCTCCTCCGATCACAACCTTATCACCTTAACCTTTCCCATTGCTTCGGTACGGCCTGTGGACCCTCCAAAGAAACGTCGTCTGTGGCATTTTGTAGCCGTGGATTGGGAGGCCCTCAGGCAGTAATTCTTTGATTTTCCTTTGAATGATTATTGCTTCCATGGCCGGGAGCCATCTGAGTGTGCCTTGCGCATTATGGAGGTTATTCTTTTGGGCATGGAAGCATCCTATCTCATATCCTTTGCCTAATGCAAGAAAGCCTTGGTTTAATCACGCTTGTTTTAATGCTATCCGCATCAAGGAGAGGGCCTATAAAAGGTACTGGAGCCAACCCACCCCTGAATCACATCATTTATACGTTTCTGCCCACAATTGTGCTAAGTCTGTTCTTCGCTCTGCTAAAAATAATCTCATCCGCAGTAAGTGCTCTCAACTCTCCAACTCGAATTCTTCTTGCTCCTTCTGACACCTTGCCAAAAACCTTCCTAACAACTTTACCTCATCATCCTTCTCTCCTCTTTTCTACTCTGATGGCCCTGTAGCTATTTCTTCTACTGATAAAGCAGATCTCTTCACTCAGAGTTTCTCCTCCAATTCCACCTTAGACGATTCCGGTGCTGTTCCTCCATCACTTCCCCCCTCTGACTTCCTCATGGCTGAAATTAAAATGTCATCAGCTGATGTATTTTCTGCCATCACAAGCCTCACTAGTAACAAGGTATATGGGCCTGTTGGAGTCCCTCCTGTAGTTCTCAAGAACTGTGCTTTTGTACTTGCACCCTGCCTAGGCAAACTCGTTCACCTTTGTCTATCAACTTGTAGGTTTCCTTCTTGCTGGAAGTTTGCTTTCATTCAGCCAGTCCCAAAGAAGGGAGACCATTCCCAATCCTCTAACTATCATCCAATTGCTTTAACATCCTGTATCTCAAAAGTTTTTGGGTCAGTTCTTAATAGAAAAATTTTAAAGCATCTTTCCTATCACAACCTTCTTTCTGATCATCAGTATGGGTCCCGTCTGTGACGCACCACTGGCGATCTTCTTACCTACCTTTCAGACTCCTGGTCATCCTCCTTTCGGGACTCTGATGAAAGCTTTGCTATTGCATTTGACATCTCAAAGGCTTTCGATGGAGTCTGGCATAAACCTTTAATTTCCAAACTGCCCTCTTATAGTTTCTATCCTTCTATCTGTGCCTTCATCTCTAGCTTCCTTTCTGGTCCTTCTATAGCCGCGGTTGTAGACGGCCATCGTTCTTCTCCTAGATCTATCAACAGTGGTGTTCCTCAGGGCTCTGTCCTATCACCAACTCTCCTCCTATTATGCGTCAATGACCTTCTAAGCTGTACATCTAACCCTATCCACTCATACGCTGATGACTCCACCCTTCACCTTTTCATTCGGTTCCCGCAACGCTCATCTCAGCAGTTACTTCAACAAACAAGGGATGAGGCTATGGCACACCTAATGTCTGACTTGGCTTATATCTCCGACTGGGATAAAAATAATCTTGTCGTCTTTAATGCATCAAAGATTAAGTTCTTACACCTATGAACTCGACAAAATCTTCCACAGGTGTACCCACTAATGTTTAATAATATTCATCTTAATCCTGCATCATCCTTGAATATGCTTGGGGTATCATTCACTCGGGACTTATCTTGGAGAGGTCATATTACATCTCTTGTAAAATCTGCTTCCAAGAGATTAGGTGTGCTAAGCCGACTACGTTCCTTCTTTATCCCTGCACAATTGTTGCCTCTATACACAGGTTTTAGCCACCCCTGTGTGCAGTACAACTCTCATGCGTGGGGAGGTTCCCCACATACAGCTCTACTCTATTGGGTGGAGTCAAAGGCTTTTCGTCTCATTAACTCTCCTCCTCTTACTGGCACCCTTCACCCTTTATCTCTTCGCCGCACTGTTGCATCTTCATCTCTTTTCTATCGCTACTTCAATGGTCATTGCTCTTCTGAACTGTCTGCTTGCATCCCTCCACCTCAACGACGGGCACGTAGCACCCATCTAGCAGCAAACTCTCATCCCTTTTCTGTCCAACTCTCTAATAAAAGCATTAACCATTACTCCCAGTCCTTCATTTATGCAACAGGTCAACTCTGGAACTGTCTCCCTCTGTCTGTGTTTCCTGCTTCCTATGATCTCCAGTTTTTCAAACGCAGTGTCTCCAGGCATCTAGAAGTGATCGGATCTTGAATTTGGCTTTTTCCCATATTTTGTTTTTCTCTTGGAGGGAACAATTATTGCGGGCTCGTGGCCTTTGGTTCCTTCTTTCTCACACACACACACACACACACACACACACACACACATATATATATATATATATATATATATATGTTTTCTATCTTGATAATGTAGACTCAGCTGTAGACTCGTAAACGTGGTTTGTACGTTCGCAGCCACCAAAAATAATATATCAAACTTGTAGTTGATTATATCGTAGTCGTAGCCGAACTGTAGCTAACAGTGAGTTGATTTGTAGGAGATAATCTTAGTTGCACTTGTCGTCAAAGACAGGAGAAAGATAAAGATTAGTACTGGGGTTTGTAGTTTATTTCTTCAAAGGGGATACCTCAATATTTACACTAGGTATGTCTCACAAGAGCATTTTGAGGTGAGTGCTTTTTATGCTTGCTAATTTCGCAAGCCTTCCCTTTTCCCCACCATGCTTCTCTCTAGAGTCTAGAACCCCTTCTCACTCTCTCTCCTGGATCCTCGTCGCTTCTCTGTCCCTTCTTCTGCCTCCTAACTCCTTCTCACTCATTTAGGAAAGATTCTGTCACATGTACTGCACGGTTGAGTAGAATTTTCTCGATTCTGGGGACTCTCCCATCAGGCGTCACGAGGAGCTGTTTATGGCATATTGTGCTGCCTGTGGCATTCCTCAGAGTGAATATGTGTGCGCCATTTCCTCTAGACTCTAGTTATGATTTTCACTTAACCTCTACATTACACATGTACGCTACTAGCTGTTATATATTGTATGATGGTATTTTAGAGTCCTGACAGTAGAAGACCATGGAGAGGAGGAGGAGCATTGTGAGAAGGAGGAAGAGAAAGAGAAGAGTCTTGCCACTGCCCCACCAACCAACCCACGCCACTCGATCCCATCACCGCTACTTCCACGCCATTTACCACTTCTGGCAAGGAAATTTCTCGGTACTTTTATGGCTCCATTGGTCCAAGGAATAAGATAAGGGAAGCGCTTTAGGAGATGACCCCACACACCCCAAAAAAGTTAGGCCTGTTCCATTCACATCATCATACATTACCGAGCCACCACCTGCAGCTGCTGAGCACTTTCCTGATCCAAGGACTTCTGCTGGTCCAGGCCCTTCAGGGTATAGTCGATGTACTCACCCTAGATCCACGGAGTGGACGGAGAGGAGGAGAAAGGAAGACCCCATGACACCACAACCGAACCACCACCTGTTGCTGCCCCAACTACCGAGCCACGTGCTTCCCCCAAGCCACTTGCCTCTTCAGGGCCTTCTGCTAAGTGCTCTGAGTCTGGTTACCATATTCAGCCCAGCCTTAAGAGGGGAAGGCTGCTGCCCCTATACTACCACCTGCATCCCTAGCGCCTTCTGCTTCTACTTCTGATTCCAGTGGCCTGAGCTCCGTGGAATCGAAGAGCTGAAAGAGAAAAAGAGGTCCCCTGTGCCCTGCTGATGGATAGCCCATTCTCCAGCACCCGTCTAACACTGTCAGGGCCAAGGATGTGTGTGTTTGGCAAAGGGATCCAAATCCTGACTTACCTGTTCTTTCAAGAACACATCGAGAAGAGCCTGGAGGCCCCACATTATGTACAGACGGAGCCAATACACCTGTTCGTGTTAGACACCCAACTTGCTGCAATTTGTGTTCACACAAATACAGAAGCTAAGAAGACACTTCAAAGATCAAGACAGGAGCACCACCAGCGATTTTGGGCTCATGGAACTCAAGGGGCTGCTGGGCGTTCTCATAACGTCCGACATAGAGGCTAATAACCACGTCACTACCCTTCAGATGTGGTCACCTGTCCATGGGTGCCCTTTGTACCACAGCACCGTGACAGAACGCCAGTTCACCTTTCTTATGAGGGTCATTCATTTGGACCACTTAACAACACGAGCAGAGAGGCTGGCAGTTGATCATTTGGCACCGGTTAGGAGCCTATGGGAGTCAATGGTGGAGTCCTGCAAGAGGAACAACACACCTGGGCCACACCTCACCGTTGATGAGGGCTCCTTGTCTTCCGGGGTAATTGCCCCTTCGGGATGTACACTTGCCAGCACTTCCGCGTGTTACAGAGGCTCGCACGTTTTCTGAGATGTGGCACCATTGTGATGATCTAGCTGGAAACATTCAACGTGTGTGAGATGGAGTAGCCTCGATACAGTGGCGCATGAAGTGAACTTTGTTGCTTAAAGCTTCGAACCTCAAGGTATCATTACAGCCCAAATTGTGTTTAACCTAAATGCTCTACATATATATTATTCAATACTTGCCATTATATAAAGCATTTTAACTGTCCTCAGTTCAGTTTTTTTATTACTTTTCGTTTGTCTCTTATCACCTTATCTGGATCCCCGTATCAGAGGTCAGAGAAAGGAGGGAGCTGTAAGCCTCGCACATAGCATGCTCAGATGAGACCACACTTGCTTGAAGAAACGAGTTTTCTTCACCTTGCCGGTGCAGCTAGTTTAGTCATTCTACCCAGAATATCGTCATGAACAGACAGGAGAACCTCATTGCTCAACGTGGGCTGATCATCGCCCTTCGGGAAGCCGGCCACAGTGTTAGAGATATCGCCAGCCTCCTAGGACTCTCCTCAACTACAGTGGCGAAATGGATTAGAAGGTGGAATGACTCTGGAGACCTGAGGGACGCGGGTAAGTTTGCCTATGAATGTGTATAAGTGATTGTTGTAATAAATTAACTGAATACCATTAACAGCTACGTATTATAACATAATACAATAATGTTAAAATAATGTGTTCAAATAAGGCGTTGTTATTTCGTTGTTGCATATTAATTGACGATATTCATGAATTAACGGATCGGTGCCTGCATATTCATCCTTTGAGGGAAAGTATGAACTTTATTAAATAACCGATCTTTTCTGATGACCTCTAACGCTACTCAAACTTCACATAACCTCTTTTAATAATCAGTACTTATAAACATTTAGTAATTCAGGTCCTGTCTTTCATTCTGTCAGGCTATTCTGTGAATCAGACTTGCAACAAATAAGTATGCTGCTGCTAAGAACTGGTGTTCCTAATAGTGGTCGTTTTTTTAATTCTTATTTTTATTTTTGTTTTTACTGATATATATATATATATATATATATATATATATATATATATATATATGTGTGTAAAACAATTAACTCTAAGCCCTTGGCCACCCCGTTTGGGATACATGGCATCTGGCAATGAATGAAAAAAATATATATATATATATATTTTTTTTGGGGGGTGGGGGGTGGGCGGGAGGTGATATTTGTGAGGTAGAAGCAGCATAAGTAGCATAACGTTTGATCACAGAGAGGAGGCCCCGTTCCCGAGTAACAACTGCTGAACAGGACGGCATGATTAGACAGGCAGCAGAAGAAACCCCCCTGACAACTGCAGTGGTCATTCGGCAGCAGCTGCAGCTACAGGTGTCTGTGGATACCGTGCGGAGACGTCTCCATGAGGCAGGTATTCATCATAGAATTCCTGCCCAGAAGGAAACCCTCACTGATCAACATCGCGTTGCTCGACTAGCATTTGCTGAAGGATACGTAGACAAAGACCTTCATTATTGGTCAAGAGTTGTTTTTTCCGATGAAAAATCATTTTGTTCCCATTACCATGGACGCCGCCATGTGTGGAGACTAAACAACTCAAGGTATTGTTTTATCTACGTTAGATAGTATTGCTTTGTGGACAAACCCGCATCAATTGCTATTTGGGTAATTATACTTGTTACTTATATGAAACATATGGCTGAAACGTTGTATTACTCTCTCTTTTTTGCTTGGCCACTCGTTTGAGAGAGTGTGAAAAGTGTGAAGAGTGTGAAGAGAATGTGTGGGATGGGGTTGAGGGGTGTCCGACCTGGCGCTGGAGACACGGTAATGATCAGTATGTTTGGAATGTTTCTCTATAGTTAAATACTGAATACAGTTTATGATTTATACTTATTACGCAACGATATTACATCACTTAGCAATATTTTTTTGGTTATTTACTTCTCTAGCATTCCCGTTGTCAGTATCCATTAATAATAATGATGATGATGATGATGATGATATCCTAAAATTAATATCCTAGGATTGCATTTTTCAGGTATGACCATCAAAACATTAGCAAAGAGGCATGCAGCGGACACATCAGCTGCAATATGTGGGGTTACATGTCAATTCACAGAGTTGGCGACGTAACAAGAATTGAGGGAAGGTTTACGGCAGAAAAGTGTATCGATATTCAGCAAAATATCTTCCTTCCATCCCTCGAACATAGGAATTTTCCATTTCCACCAGGCCCAATAGTTTTCCTCCACGATCGCTGCCCGATTCATACAGCCAGGGTAGTGATGGAATGGTTCAACCAGCAGGAGAATTTGCAGCTTCTGGAGTTGCCTAGCAAGGGATGAGATTGCAATCCCACTGAACATCTTTGGCCCAACATGGTTAACTGTTGGGAGCCAGACAGAGAGCGAACCCCGGAGCAGCTGATGCAACACACAAGGGAGCAGTGGGAGTTTTTCCGAGGCAAGCCAGAGCTCCTTCGCAGCCTCGTGACCAGCATGCCTGACCGATTAAGGGAGGTTATTGAAAAAGACGGAGGGTGGACACATTACTGAGTGGTTATATTACACATCATTCATAATAAAACATTGTATTAACTGTGGCTGTTGTATATTAGGTCCATTTATGAGTTTGGTAATGGATTTTCTTCTGCCTCCTAGAAGACTACAATATTTGGGAACTTTTGTTTGCGCTATGAATGTGTTTGCTTTTGTTACAAATGGTCCAAGGTAATTGATCCGAGAAAAGGTTTCTGCAGGGCACTACCTTTCATTTATAAGTCAAAATGTATCCTATATGGAAGTGATGTTGATAATTTTATTTACCCAAATATAAAAGGTTGTTATACGGCAACCATGGCTGTCATAAAGCCAGAATTACAAACATGATCAGCATAGTTTCCATCCATACCTCTGTCTCAGTGTTCATTTGTTTATTCAGTTCATGGGTATCGCTTTCTGAGTATAATGTATACAAATTAATAATGTTAATAGATAGGTAGATATAGATAGATATTTTGTTGACCATAACAATGAATATTCTCACAACTTGCAATAAGTAAAAATGCATTAAATTCCCCGATGGGGGGTTCTGTCTACAGTATTTAATTCTTTACCTGTCCCTCCTTTCTTTGCTTCCCTCTTGCTTGCTGTCCCTTATCTCTGACTCTACTGCGAATATTGAAGCAAGTGTGGTCTCGTCTGAGCATGCTATGTGCGAGGCTTACAGCTCCCTCCTTTCTCTGACCTCTGATACGGGGATCCAGATAAGGTGATAAGAGACAAACGAAAAGTAATCAAAAAACTGAACTGAGGACAGTTAAAATGCTTTATATAATGGCAAGTATTGAATAATATATATGTAGAGCATTTAGGTTAAACACAATTTGGGCTGTAATGATACCTTGAGGTTCGAAGCTTTAAGCAACAAAGTTCACTTCATGCGCCACTGTATCGAGGTTACTCCATCTCACACACGTTGAATGTTTCCAGCTAAATCATCACAATGGTGCCACATCTCAGAAAACGTGCGAGCCCCTGTAACACGCGGAAGTGCTGGCGAGTGTACATCGCAAATAAACCAGCCAAGTAAGTAATGTCAAATCATAGAAAAGTATAGGTACTGTAATTACAAATAAATGATAATATAATTTTAATTTTTTATACTTACCTGTAATTTCCCATGTTTGCTGTTATGACGTACTTACCTTTTATATGAAGACCTACCTACCTGTTATACGTGATGATATACTTACCTGTTATTACCTGTCCTGGCTAATGATGTACTTACCTTTCAGTACCTGCAGAGGCTGATGCTGTACCTTCCTTTTATTATTGTTGTCTAATGATATACTTACCTGTTATTTCCTGTGGTGGCTGATAACTAACAATTTCCTTTCTCTTTTGTACAGGTATCGGCTCAAGATTTTGTTGGTTTGTGATGCCGAAACCCACTATGTGTAACGCCATGCCTTATCTACTGTAAGTAAGGGGATGGCGGAACTACCTAGGGGAAAGACGCATGGGGAGTACTTCACGATGGATCTCACGAGGGACTACACATGTCGAGGAGAAACCGTGACTACTGACAACTGGTTCTCGCCCCTACTCTTGGCCTTGTCACTCCAGGAGGCAGGATTAGAGTTTCTAGGCACCATCAAGGGCAAGCCTTACCTGCCAAGAGATATTCAACATTAGGATGGATGTGGGGAAGACTGGCTGTTTACAACCATGAGAAGAAAGTGATCCTCATCTGCCAACAAGGCAAAGAAGGTCCAGCTGCTCAGCACAATCCACCACAGGCCTACCGTGATGGAGAAGGTCAAAACAGACGTCCAGATGTTCTACAATGAAACTAAGGGAGGCATGGACACCTTTGACCAGATCTGCAGCACCTCCTGCAGTCGGTGGACACATTACTGGTCGCTGTGCCTCTCCTACGGGATCGTGAACTTGTCTATCACAAACGTCCACATCAAACACTCACACAAGGCATGCAATGAGGCCATGGGTAGGATGAACTTGAGCTATGGTTGGCAGAGGAGCTGCGTCAGCTATGGGGCACTCGATGTCTCCAGTCCCCAGCACTGTCAAGGGAGTTGAGGTTCCTTATTGGGGTTACATTTGGTGTGAGAAGCGAGCACATGCCTGAGGAAGCCCCTACAGACGAACCCAGGAGGCGAGAACGGTGTTATCTTTGCCCTAAATTCAGCAACAGCTAGACTCAGTTCACCTGCATGACTTGCCACGAACCCGTCTGCACCCACTACAAGAACAACGTCTGTGTGACCTGCTTCCAATAAAGGTAGAGTCCAAACACATTTTTTCTGGCTGGTAACGCTCTATTGTAAAATAATGGTCAGTTTTATGGTTATTCAATGCATTCTGGCTGTGCTATTTATGTTTCTAAGAATTTTCGGAAAACAATCTGGCCCTCTCAAAAGTTAGGCCAATTTAATGATATTTTGGGTGGCATCTATTGTATTCTGATTTAATTATTTTTGTAGTGGGAGTTTTCTAAGATCATATGGGCATGTGCATGTCAATTTTTTTGACGATCCATAAATATTTAGGTACCCCCACGATTTTTTTAAAGTGGGGTATTATTATTTATTATTATTATTATTTTTTTTTTAAACTAACCCTACTTTTTTTTTTTCTTCACAGCTCGGCTCCTGCTGGAAAAAAAAATTCCAACTCCTCACCACCAGAGACCTCTATCCTTGTAGTCAATAATCTCCAAAGCCCAAGTGCCTCGGGATTTATTCAGTACCTTTTTACAGAGTTTTTATAAACATTACTTTTTCATTGCATAAATTTTTTGTTTACATTTTCATTAAATAGAAAAAATCAATAATGTTTCATTATCATCTAACATAATGTTAAGGAATCTTTGAAACATTTTTAGCAACAAAAAATTGAGAATCCATTGGTAAGTTTTTTTTTTTTTTTTTTTTTGAAAAATATTTTAAGTAGTGGTTGCATTTTGGGTACCACAGCGCCAGGCAACTCAAGAATTTTTAAGGTTACCTGTCCAGGGTAATGTATCTTGTCCACTGATTTTATCAATTTTAGAGTGGCTTTTTTTTCTTGGCCGTCATGGCCGTCATGTGGATTTCTGTTGGGTTCCTGCGTGTATTTTTGTGGTGGGCAATGAGACGGTAGATGCTTTAGCTAAAACTGAGTCTTCTCAATGGCCCCCTACCTAATACCTGCTTCTCCCCTCCGATGTAACACTTTACTTGAAGTACGTGATTCGCACGTGCTGGGCGAGTCAGTAGTATGGTGTTGCACATGATAATCCAAAAATTTTCAGCGAATGGTTGTGCCGAGGGTTCTCCCCTTCATGCCTCGGTGAATGACGGTGGCCTTTGCCAGGCTTTGCATTGGGCATTCTAGGCTTACTCATGGGTTCCTGATGAATGGTGGGACTCAACCGTACTTTGGTGATTGCCTTGTTCCCATTACTGTTCGTCACTTGCTGATCAAGTGTCCAAGTCCGGGGAACCTCCCTCAGCGATTCCTCTGTAGGCATAAATGGGCACATGGTGTCTACTGTCTGTCCTCGATGTTTGGTGGAGCCTCCAACGATTTTACTGATGCTTTAAGTTTTCTCCAGGAGCCCAGACTCCTTCCACTTTTATAAGAAATTGATTTTTATAAACTATTCTTTTGTTCTTCACAGCATTTTTATTTCTGTAATTGAGTTTTAACTTTATTTTGAATATGGCGACCATCATCCACTCACTTGATGTAGTGCTGCCTACTACTTCCTTAGCCTTTATCATTCTTTTTCTGTACCTGCCCTCCTTTCTTCCTATTTCTCCCATCTTTCCTGTCACTTCTTATTGCTTTTCTTTCCATTACAGGTGGCTTTACACTGAGTGACAAGCCAAATGGTTTCCTGTAAGCCAAGAATCCATTTACAACGCTGGGTGGTAACTATATAACCAAACCATACGTGCTCCCTACGTGTCAACAAGTGGGTTGGTGGAGGGTTAGTGCCCCTTCCTGTAAAACAAATAACTCAGAGTCAAATGGCCACCCCTTATGGGATTATGGTGTCTGGCAATAGATAGATAGATAGATAGATAGATAGATAGACCTTTTACATGTGGCGTCCTTTACCTTGTTGTCCATCTGCATATGACCCTGACAGTTGCATCGCCATATTTTAATTATATTCAATCAATTGTCCCCGAGGCAATACTGTACGACCTCGACCAACGTCATTTTTCGGTTTGGCTCTCGCAAGTCTGCCCTCAACATTTACACCTCTCACCTTCTGTACCCAGTTGTCATCCTTCATTCATTACACATTTCCAACGCACCTCATTCTACCCATTTTCATCACAACACTCATACATTTAAGTCCCAGCCTTCCTCTCAACTCTTCATTCGCAGGCCTAACCTTCCCAGACCTCACATTTAAAGATGCACTACACAACTGTCTACTAATTATAATTTCTGTACGTTTGAGCCTACAGATATTCTCTTCCTTTAATGCCCAGGTCTCACCACTCAGCAGCAGTACACTCCTAACACATGCTGCACACAACAACCCCTTTGCATGGAAGGAGAGCCCTCTCAGCATCAGGAGGGAGAACAACTCCCTGAACTTCTAATCACTTTTACCGTTGTCACCGAGGTAGCTCCAGCCCTACCTTCAGCAACCGTCATATCTCTTAAATATATTACAAAACTCTTCCAGACACTCAACAGATCCTGCAGAAACATTAATCCTTTCCTGCCTCTCTGTTTTTGTAGACTCTCATTTACATACCATACACACGAAATCAGCATTGTACTACCTCTAATACCCTTATATCTCCTATGCACCCACTTATCACAGACATTGTACAAGATGGAGTTATTTCCCAAACCCTTGTGGCAAACTGCGCATGGCCACACTTCCTCTGCGTTGACAGTACAGCCACCAGCCCTGGACATTGTCACTTTTGTTTTATCCACATATACATTCAAACCCTTATACTCCATTCCGTCTCTTCGTTTCCTGCACTGCCCTCTTACTTTCCGCAGCCAACACCAAGTCCTCATTATACAATACCACCTGTGAGAGTACAGTTCTGAAGTTACGTGAGATAGCTTCAAGCACCCTCATAAACAATAAGGAAATTATAACCAGGTACTTCTGATCTGGCCTTCACATCTAGTGACACCCAAGATATTCAGTTCAAGTCAAATCGCATCCACAAAGGTCAGCTTAGATCAGTTTGTCATTTTTGCTCACTTCGGCCTTCTTCAGACCCGAGTATATTAATTCAGGGTTAATTTAACCAATTTACATCTTTTACGGAATATAGATCCAACTGGGTCCATTCAGATACCATTGGACCCACGCAGTCACCCACATCAGTTCAGGTCCTGTACATGTATTTGGGCACAGTCAGGTAATTTCAAGTCTTTTCAGGGATATTCGGGTCCAACTGGGTCTATTCAAGGTCTTCATATCCCAGTCGGACACAGTCAGATTAACCCATGTTAGAGTGAAAAGGTTATAGAGGGCTGTCTGAAGCTGAATAAAATCGTTTGGTAAAAGGAAGAGCAAACTGCACAAAAGACTTAATGATAAATTGATTAATTACAGGTTATCTCAAGTCATCTCGTGATTAATATGAATTCTGGAACGACACCTACAATTTCGCTGATCACTAGCCCAGCACCACACACTGCGAGGCGGTGGAGGTGGTGAGGGGACGATGGCGGGCTGTGGGGTAGTGCTCTGATAGGCCAAGCACGTCCGAGGAGCCACAGCGACCAGTGGTGAGCCTGACTGCTGCATTATAGGTGGCCTCGTTGTCTTTCTAATATCTTCTTCTAAGCGATTTATTATTCCCTCTACACCTTGATATTCTCTTTCATGTAACTTAGATGGATTCGTTCGTTTTCTAACACCTTCTAAGCGATTCATTATACCTTCTACGTCTTATTTCTCTTTAATGTTATATTGTAATTCGCCTCAGTAGTGTACAAGAGGATAAAATATTGAAAAACATAATATATCGTTAATGAATGGAGTTAAAAAGTTTCGTTTTGTCATTTAAATTATGCGCCTCAGTGTCCCCTTCTCCCGCAAGCTGGCGCCAATGGAAAGGATACATTGCCAGCATCATAACATTCCTGTTATCTTTGTTGTCGATTTTTGTTTTTTGCAGATTTTGCTTCTATCTGATACTGTCATTAAAGTATTCATCATATAATTAATAAGTATATATATGGCACTTAAACGCATCTGCACTTGTTTTTGTAGTTTATCGCTAAAGCGAAAACCATCTTGTCATAAGTAATTATATACAAACTTGAATAATATCGGAGAAAAAGGAAGAAATCTTTAATGCAGCCATACCATCAAATCAAAACAAGGATTTCATATGTGTAATTAAAAGAAGAAAGTAATAAAATCTACTGGGAAATCAAACAGACTTACCGTATGTTACAATTACAGTAGAGATTCAAACTGGTGTAACTACTTCACGTACTTCCTGACAGACGGAAGGAGAATAATGCGGTAGGAGGTGAGAGAGAGAGAGAGAGAGAGAGAGAGAGAGAGAGAGAGAGAGAGAGAGAGAGAGAGAGAGAGTAGGAGGGGAAAACTGGATGAGTGAGTTTCACATAGAGGGAAGGGAGGAGAGGAGAGGAGATGAAGACAAGAGGATTGAAAACGAGTGGGGAATGTGACAGTCCATTTCTTGACAGGTAAGAGGGAAGGAAAGTGACGGAAAGGGGCGACGAAGAGGTGAATAGGAGGGGAGAAACAAGTAATTGAGACGCACAGACAAAGGGAAGAGAAAAAAGGGAGACGAGGGGACTGAAAAGATTTCCATTTCTTGACGGGTAGAAGAGGAGGAAAGTTGCGGAGAGAGGCAGGGCGTGAAGGGACAGGAGGAGGGGAAAGACGGGTTAATGAGACGGACAAGGAGAACAGGGGAGAGGAAGAGGCTGTTTCTTAAGACACTTCCCATTTCTTAACAGGGAGAGGAGGAAAGTTGTAAGGAACCGGGCGAAAGGGAGAAAGGGAAGGGAGAGATGAGTATAATGGAAGGGACAAACAAAGGGAAGATAGGAGAGAAAAAGGGTGATTGCAAACTGTGGGATATGAGAGAGAGAGAGAGAGAGAGAGAGAGAGAGAGAGAGAGAGAGAGAGAGAGAGAGGGGTAAAGGTCTGAAAACAGTGAGAGTAACAAAGATCATCCTCTCTCTCTCTCTCTCTCTCTCTCTCTCTCTCTCTCTCTCTCTCTCCCACATTATAAGGGAATATTATTTTTTTCAGAGATAATCAAATATTTTAGCCAAATTTCTGGCGTAATTTTGAATTTTGTTTTGCAATGTAATGCCATCCTATGGGACGATAATGAGTGACATTTGTTTATTTAATCATATGGCGAAAGCCTAGGATTACACACACACACATACAGAGAGAGAGAGAGAGAGAGAGAGAGAGAGACGGACAGACAAAGACTGACAGATTTTGTTTGTTTATTTTTATGCTTATATGTGCATACGTACTATACAAAAATATGCTCCGCATCTCAAATGTTAAAAAACATTGTCAAAATCTGATGTGTTCATAATATCGCACGATAAACTCTAACTCAAACAGATTTACTTTAATAACTAGCCAGGTTGTACGTAGCTGGCAAGTGATTATTCAGGCACTTTGTTGTCAGTAACGTCAGTTTAATCATACAGCAGAGGAGAACCTGCGTGACAAAGGGTTAATGAGTTTCTAATCAATGTTAATGTCTTGTTTTTTTATTGTAAGGTAATGAGTCTGTGTTCATGTCTATAACTGTATCAAGGAAAGAAAAAACTGTAGCATTATTTATTGCACGGTAGCGAGTCAGTATTCATGTCCACAACTGTATCAATCAAAAAATTGTAGCATTATTCAGATTCTTAATAATATTACAGATTTTGTGATAACTACAGACATTCTTTGGTGGATATTTTTACTTCCATACCCCAATGAAGTATTTTCAACTACATTCCTCCCTTTCCTGGTTCTCTGTAGTCGTCTTCTGCGTAACTTCCAACAATGGAGGGGTTAGATTCAACCATCACAAGCCCCTTCATTACTAACACATTTTCTTCAATCGTCTGGCAGCAGAAAGAATAAACTCCATATGACATCACAAGGCTGAGGCGGCAACTGTGGATTCGAAACACTGATCCATAAGACAGGGGCTCGTATTCTCGTCGGATCAGGAAGTTCCCTAGCACCTCTTCCGGAGCGATTTATTTTTGGATATGGTTGGTTAATATCCTTTTGTGTGCTATTTATGAAGATTATGGCGATATTAGAAGGATTTATATAACACAGAATGGGACAGTAAGGTGCAATGAACAATATAAATCACTTAGGAAACGGTGTTAGGGGGCTTCCTTATCTTTCTGGCCAGTGAGTAGCATTCGGGTTTGGAGAATCCGTAAATTTATTCCTTTGCGATTTTTCAGCCGTTTCAGCTAATAACTTCTTGTACATTACTGATACTAACCCTACCGGTATCAAATTTACATACAGGATAATGCTAAGGAGTAATATGCAAAATAAATAGGTACTGAAGGGATGCTAGGAGCTGTGTAATGCCAGGCAGAACACAGTGCAAGGTGACATTTGGTATGAGTGGCAACACAGGTAATTTACGCTGTGTGGACACCGCCTCACCACCACACACTGATGGACGCGACATTTACCCACCACCCTAATGGCGATCTGCAAACACAAAGGCTTGTGGTCTCGTTGGTTAAGCTTCTTAAGATACTATTTGGCTTCTTGTTACACCTTGCCGTTCTCTTCTGTTACTTAAATCCTTCCAATATTAATACACTTCAGCAATCAGACCCTTCGTCACAGATGACGGAGAACATACTGCTGATTAAACTAAGATGGCTAGAATTCTTAATACTTTCTTTGCGTCAGTATATACAACAAAAAATACACACAGGATTCCTGCAGTTTCCCCAGTTCCTATGAACGTGAACGATATAATCAGCATATTACAGTTAGTGAAAGAGTTGTGCGACCTGCAGTTAGCAAACTGAAGGAGAATATAACACCGGGGCCGGGCCAAATATCTCCACGTGTAATAAAGGAACAACAGAATGAAAAATCAAAACCTGTATAGTAAATTTTTAACTTGTCACTAAAAGCAGTAAGGTGCCACAAGAGTGGAAGCTTGCAAACGCAGGCCCGTATCCAGACTTTTCGAGGTGGATTGGTGGGGGGCGTCTTTTCTGCTGAATCTGGAATGCATAGCAGCAGGCTGGTCAAAGGTGTGCGGCATGCTTGCTATGGGGGACTGGGTGTATGCATAAGCGACACTAATAAGCAGCATAAAACTTCTGAACTACGGAGAGTGACTTTTTGCACTGATATTGAAAAACAGACCATGAAAAGGTGAACGTTTAGGCAGATAGCGGGGCCGTCCGAGCGTCCCCTCCCCCCTCCTCCCCGGCTACGGGCCAGAATAACACAACCCCGATAATCAAAAGTGGGCAACAAAGCACAACCAGTAAACTACCGCCCAATCTACTTAACATCAGTGGTTTGTAAGTTGCTTAACATATTTATCAGACACAAGTTTGTGAAACACTTAAAAACAACCTCATTAGAGATTCGCAACATGGTTTTCAGAATAGTCACTCTTGCCTGACCAATATATTAGACTTTTTCAACGAGATGTTAAACATGTACGACGAGACTAAATCCGCTGACGTTGCCTATTTCGATTTCCAAAAGGCCTTCGACAAAGTTCCACACCAAAGACTCCTTCAGAAGCTAAATGCGCATGGTTTCAGTGGCAGTGTGCCACTGCCTCCCTGCCCTCCAGCTCCTGTTTTGTTCCCTACTTTTATATTGACTGTATATATATATATATATATATATATATATATTCCTTTCTATCCGATGACCTTTTTTGTTTAATTTTATGTAATTAAAAAAATCACCGAAATAGCGATGGGGCTAATGATGGCTATATTTTATCGCTGGAGTGCGTATGTCTGTCTCTTTCTCTCTCTCTCTCTCTCTCTCTTTCTCTTTCTCTCTCTCTCTCTTTCTCTTTCTCTCTCTCTCTCTTTCTCTTTCTCTCTCTCTCTCTCTCTCTCTCTCTCTCTCTCTCTCTCTCTCAAGCAAAATCAGAATAATCTTCTGGTGGTACTACAATAAAATGGTAAATACGTCGTCGGGCTGAAAGGTAATTCATTCATTCATTCATTGCCAGACGCCATGTATCCCAAACGGGGTGGCCAAGGGCTTAGAGTTTATTGTTTTACAGGGAGGGGCACTAATCCTCCACCAACCCCACTTGACACGTAGGGAGAACGTTATGCCAACAGCATCTGGTGTTCCCAGGCGGTCACCCATCCAAGTACTAACCAGACCCAAAGTTGCTTAAGAGGATATATATATATATATATATATATATATATATATATATATATATATATATATATATATATATATATATATATATATATATATATATATATATATATATATATATATATATACACGTGTGTGTGTGTGTGTGTGTGTGTGTGTGTGTATCTATATACTGTATATTTTGCCTTTTTTGTATTTGGGTGTCCTTTGTACCTGAGCCTCTTTTGTCCATACAATGGACCCTTGGCTCAGTGGCCACATATGGCCGGTAACCATTAATTCAAGAAAAGAAGAAAGAAATGGATAGACACTACAAGTGGAAAGTCACAAGGTTCAGTGTTAGGTCCTATATATTTTTTTTTTTTTAATTATACATAAACGATACTGATGAACAATTATTTTGTAAGATTTCTAAATATGCCGCTGATACTAAAACAAGTGACAGCAGACACAGCACTGTAGAGGCAGGCAATTCAGAGAGATCTTGATCAACTTTTTAATTGGGTCCAAACATGGCAAACAAACTTCAATATTAAGAAATGTAAAGTGTTAAACGTTGGCAGTAAAAACATAAGGGCCAGTTATAACGTCAATCATGTCCAGCTTGACAGTGTTAGCTATGAAACAGACTTAGAAGTTGTAATAACAAATGATTTGAATCGAAGCAAACAAAGCAAAGAAGCTGATAAAAATGCCAAGAAACTGACTGGATTCATATGTATAGCATTCGAATATGAATCCGAAAACATCATCCTCACTTTGTATAATTCTTTAGTGCAGTGGTTCCCAACCTTTTTGGTCCTGTGGCCTCCCGAGAAAATTATGAGAAGCTCCATGGCCCCTATATAACTCAGATCGTATATTTATATATTTTTAATATTTGATATTGTGCAGAAAACGGTAATTACCCCAATTTACTTAAGGCTAAACTAGCACAGTAAAATATATTTCATACCTGATTTCTGTCAGGTTTTACCCAGACCAAATACCTTATAATATCTTATATTACCAATAAGGTCCATGGCCCCCCAGTCAATGTCCCATGGCCCCCTTGGGGGCCATGGCTCCCAGGTTGGGAACCGCTGCTTTAGTGCATCCACACTTGGAGTACTGCATCCATCTCTTTTCACCTTGTTATAAAACAGGTATGGAGAAATTTGACTGGGTACAGCGAAGGGTGACAAAGATGATAAGCAGAGTGAGAAATAAACGACGAGGAGAGTTTGGAAGCCCTGAATCTCTTTACCTTAACTAAATGTAGGTTACGAGAAGATTTAATTCAAGTGTTCAAAATACTCAAAGGACACGATACTATGGCTACTGATAAATGTTTCACAGTTGACCACTTTAATTATACTAGAGGTAATGGGCAATAAATTATTGGCAAACGATTTCAGTCACGTGAATCTAAGCATTTCTACTTTAACAGAGTTGTTGAAATATGGAGAAACTGCTCCCCATTGTCGTAAACTGTGATACAGTACTAACTAGAAAGTACTCAGAGAGCGCATACCTCTGCCAATGCCATTGCCATTAAAAAGGATCCAGATCCGGATCTGTAGAGATAGAAACTGGACCAGGATCTACCCCAAATTTAATCATTTCTTCCTTGTCCCATGGCCCACAATTTCACAAAATTTCATTTAAATTCATAGAGAACTTTTGGAGATATCGTCTGGACAAACAGACAGACAAACAAACAAACATTGGTGAATAAAATAACCCCTCCATCTTCGTTGCAGAGGTAACTATGAAAATCACTTGGATAAATATCTGTCGTCTAGCCACCAATTAATTTAAGTATATTCAATCCTGCACAACACATTTATGCGGTGTACATAACTTTATTTTTCTTTTTTTACAGACTTTGGATGATACAACCGTAGATCAACATCGATAAACTAGAAATCACGCAGAGAGCGCATACCTCCACCAATGCCATTGCCATTAACACTGAATAGGTAACCTGCGGTAATACTCTGCCACTAAGTGCTTCCTTGGTTGTCACGTGGTAATTACATGGGCTGCACATCTCAGCTTTCCTCTACCTTCTTATTTCTACCCCTGCTCCCAGGTGCTTGTGCTTGTGGGAATTATATACCCCAGGTTACCGTCCACGGTACTGAGAAGCACTGCCTCCACAATATGCACGTGTACAATATTTTTTTCCACACTTAGAAAATGATCTGATACTCAGTTTTAGGTTAAAAAGAAACCACAATGGTTCCAAGTTTTTCCTGTATTTTTGCAGCTCATTAAATGCATAACAACCATTCTTTTTCCGCGGGGTATATCCTACCCCAGGTTTCCTACAGTTTTGGGATTGGTAGGGTTGCCAATCCAGGGTTGAAAAGGATCCGGATCCGTAGAGATACTGTGTGGAATACATAGCATCCCGATCCGCCCCCTAATTGTTGTTTGACACATGGCCCACTCCTCCACAAAATTTTATCGAAATTCATTGTGAACTTTTGGAGATATTGTTCGGGATACATAGGATCCGGATCTGGACCCGGATCTACCCCAAAGTGTAATCAATCCTTTCTTGGCCCATGGCCCATCCTTCCACAGAATTTCGTTAATATTCATTGAGAACTTTTGGAGATATCGTCCGGGATACTCCTGGTCCAGATCCGGATTTGCACCAAAATTTATGTAATTCTTTCTTGGCCCATGGCCCATCCTTTCACCAAATTTGACTGAAATTCACTGAAAACTTTTGTTGATACCATCTGGATAAACAGAAAGACAAACATAGGCGACTACATAGCCTCCTCCAACTTCGCTGGAGGAGGTAATAATGTTGGCTTAATATTACTTCCATTTTCAGGCAGGTGGTGTAGAGTAAGATTTACTTTCCCTCTTTCCTATGAAATGCCATGAGAGCTTTTCAGTACTGCATGGTAGTTCATCTCACCATTCCTGTCGGCTTCGACTGCAGGGTTTGGTGGGTGAGGGGATGCATTCCTGATTTTCTATCATTGTCTTTACCTGATACACCAAACAGCCACGAGAGGACCAACAGGGCTGGAACTGTTTGCTTTCCTTTGTACTCCTTTGTACCCCTTTGTACTACCCAATGTAAATAACGCAAAAAAAAAAAAAAGACATTAGCCAGCCGTATCCAAAAACAACTGAGTGTGGAAAACGTGTTATGGAGCTTCCCTTAATCGCCGAGAATACTAGTCAAAGAGGTGATGGGTAGAGAATGGCAATTTTGGTAGAGTGGTGCGGGGTGCTGACGTTTATATACTCCACCACGCTCAGTAATGGTGTCCCTCACAAACCATAGTTTTTGATTTTCACACACCAACCACTTCATCTACTTGCCCGAGTGCCAGGGGGTTAACTCATCCTCTTGATGCCCACAGTGGGGGCGGAGGGACGTTGGTTACAAGATTGTGACAACGTGAGTTAACTTTTACCTGGTCGTGGTGTAGTGGTATGCTGCCTGGCTCTCACCTGAGAGTCCCGGGTTCGATTCCCGGCATATTGGTAATTTCTCTGATGAACACTTCAGTTGTTCATATCTTCCTTCATCGTTTCTCAATATGGCAGATCTCAGATTACTTCCTTGTCATTCTTTTTCACTGTCTATCTGTTTAATGCCAGACGCCTTAAACCCGTAAAGGGTGGCCACAAACATGTCGCCCTGTCCTTCGCCACTTCACTGTCCTCCCCCAGCTCACACACCCCTCTCTCATAAACCTCTCCACTCCATCCCTTTATCTCATCTTCAGGCTCGCTCTCCCCCTCCCCACCTCCACCTAACTCGTATACACCCTCCATGTTAGTCTCTCGCTTTCCATGTTTTCCACATGGCCAAACCACCTCTTTGTATTTCTCCTAACGCTTTCTATCACATCCACACCACGACTCTCCCTCACTTGCTCATTTGTCAGTCTTTCTTTCCATAGAAGTCCACGTGCTCCACTCAAATAAGTCATTTCTACTGCCCTCACTTTTGACTTGTGTCCTTCCAACAAGGTCCAAGCGTCACTTTCTACATTAGTCTTGGAGTCACAGTACTATCATGCAGCGACTTATTTTTTTTTTTACTTTCATTCTCACTTCCCTATATTTTATCAATGCTTTCAAAAAACCAGCAAGTTTTCTACCTTGTTGTACCATTTTAAGCACTTCGTCCTCCACATTTCCATCTTTACTCATCACACTACCCAAATACTTAAATGCACTCACTCCTTCCATTTCCTCATCATCCAACCTCACTGTACATTCAGTGACTTCATTTGAGACCATAACTTTACTTTTCCCTACATTCACCTTTAGATTCCGTTTCACACACACCCCTCCAAACTCATTCACCAAACATGAGTCCCCTTTCTTCTTCGCTTAACAATACAGTATCATCTGCAAATAACAATACAGGAAATTTCTAAACGCTGCCCTCCCTCATTAGGGCCTCCCCAACATCCATTGCCTTACCTTCTGTCTCTTTTATAACTCCATCCATATACGGACTGAACAACCATGGAGACATGGAACATCCCTGTTTCAATCCAACATTCAGACAGAAAAATTCACTCAGTACTCCATTCACACGTACTGCAGCATTCTCATACATACTCTTCACGGTATTCAACAACTTCCCATTTATTCCAAAGATTTTCATATTTTCCACATTCCTTGTCTATCCACTATGCCATATGCTTTCTCTAAATCCATGAAGGCCACATACAACTTCTTTCCCTTCTCTAGAAACTTTTCCACTAAAGACCTAAGGATATCTGATAGCACAACTTCTTCCCTTCCCAAACCGTCCCTGTTCTTTTCCTACTAATTCCTCTGTTATTTTCCTAAATCTATCAATAAGTATCCTACCTAAGAAGACTAATGCCCTCATGATTACCACACACGTTTTTCTCCTTTTTCTTTTGTACAGTGGAATAAAAATATCTGACTAAAAGTCCTCTGGGACTCTACCCTTCTTCCAGGCCAGTCTGTACATCCTCCATATCCATTCTACTACTATCTCTACCCCTTGCTTCAGCATTTCACCACACGCTCTATCAATTCCTGGGACTTTACCCATTTTGACTTTCTTAATTGCCTTTACTACTTCCATCCTTCTGATCTCTTACTCCCTTCTCACCACCCTACTTCTCCCTGCCATTTCCCAGCCTCTTATACTCTCACTACTTTCATTCCTAATATTAATTTTTTTTTTACATTCTTGATAATTTAATGACTAGATATGCTTAACAGTTTCAAGTCAGATAATAATAATTTTTAATTTTTATTCCTACTACTTTAGGACAGTTTATTCAGCTGTATGGTGACCCTTAAAGAGAATGGGTTAAAGAAGTTGAAAGATAAAACTGGAAACTTATATGCACTGAAAAATAATTGATAGAACTGAAATGTTATGGCCACACGATTATCTTGATTAGTCTCTAGGAAAAAAGAATATAGGGAAACGATTACTGATGAGCATTTGATATACGAAAATTTATTAGTTAAGTGAAATAGAAAAGTAGGATAATATTATCAGCTTGAAATTCAAAATGCCATATTACATTTTATATTTTTATAAATATTGATAATATTATTATATACAAAATAATGAATATTTTTAATATTATTTTAATGGAAAAGGTTAATTGATCCGTCAGGTTAGGTTTCTTGGTCTGCAACTGGTACCATGTAATCCAATACTGCCTGTGTCATGGTTAGGTCGTCGGCAACTAAACCAGCAGCTCCACTGCGTTTACACAGCGAGGAAGGTGGCTAGACATCCAACAGCACAAAAGCAAGACCTGCCAAGGGGCAGATGAGCTTCCAAGCCAACGACCATCTAAAAGAGTAGGTGGAGCTTGTTAGCCTGGGTTGGCAGCCTGGTTAGGAGAATGAAAACTGAATGCAAACCTGGAGTTGTCTGGAAGAGGTGGTGTCCACTAGCTTCCTCAGATATTTCAAATTGCTTCCCAAGCTGCGATAAACTTCAGAGAGCCTGGGAGGTTCCAGTGACTGTCCAGAACCTCAACCAAATGGGCAGGTTCGAATGGCCCTGTGAATGTGGAGAGTTAGAGGGTGGGAGTAGTGAATGTGCCTCAGAGTGCCAGGTACGCCGTGATGGTACCGTGTGAAACAAAGATGAAAGAGTGTTAAGTGGAGTGGGAGGGTGTGAAATGTGTAAGGTAAGGTAGGAATGTGCATGGAAAGTTCAAAGAAGAAATTTTGAATGATGAATGATAGATGGAAATGAAAGATCATAGATGTGTCAGCTCGAAATTTATTTATTATCAAATTCCATTTCAGAAGGGTGAAAGTAACAGTCATTGTAGCTTATGCACCTTGTGATGACAGGGGTAAGTCAGAGAAGGATAGGCACTCGGATCAGCAGGACGAAGTGATTGGATGGATGTGCAGGGGTTGCAGTGTTTGTGATCTGAATAGGAAAGATGGCACTGCCCCAGCAGATAATGTGATGGATCATTATGGAGCCCCAGGGGAGAATGATAATGGGAGTCAACTGAAGGGCATGTGTCAGGAAAGGAGCCAGTGCATTTGTAAACGATATTTTAAGCATGATGCATTTATAACTCAAAATGCCTTAAGACGCAAATGAATATATATGAACAGAGACAACAGAGAGTGTGCTGAAAGGAACCTGACTGGTTACGTACTTGTGGAGAGAACAATGCTTGGGAATGCTGTCAACACGGGGGTAGCGAATAGGCGATGCAAAGCTCAATCTGATCATATGATTTTGGAATGCAAGGTTAAGCTGAGAGGAGTGAGATCGATATTGAGAGAGTGAGGAGCAGTCAGGGCGAAAACTGAAAATGAAGCTGAGAAACAAAGAAGTGACAGATAGATTCCAGGCTAAGGTTGTGGAGGAGTTGGAAGCAATGAAGTGGGTGCAAATGAATCTGGACAGCTTGTGGAATGCATAAAAGGAATGTTTAGTTAGGAATGCCAAAACAGTGTGTGGTGTGGCGAGGTTAGCAATTAAGAACAAAGGTACAGCATGGTTGGATTGAAAGGAGGAATGAAAGAAGAGGCTACAGTGGATGCAGGAAAGAGACTCAAATGAAAAAATAAGAGAGTAAATTGAGAATAAGAAGCATGTGAAAAAATTAGTAAAGGGGAAAAAGAAGGAGGTAAATGATGGTCATGGGGAAAGAAATTAATGCAGATTAACCGGAAAATAGGAAATATGTACTAGGAAGAGGTGCCGACATGTGAATGAAAATGGAAAGACGTGTGAAGAGTGAAGTAAAATAAGAAAAGTGACACTACCGGCTGAGTGGAAAAGGAAGTGATTGTACCCCTATGCAAGAATGAAAGACAAGGAAAGTGAGTGCAAAATGATCGTGGTGTAAGTCTCTTGAGTGCTGCAGGAAAAGGATAAGGAAGAATTAACATAGAGAAAGTAAGGCACATATCAAAATGCCTGGTGAGTGATGAACAGGTTGGCTTTAGGGGTGGTAGAGGATGTGTGGATCCAATATTTGCAATGAGCTAGATGGTGGATAAGGCATATGAGGACAATCAGGTATTTATCGCATTTATGGGTTTGGAAAAAGCATATGACAAGTTAAACAGAGAAGGACTGTGGAAGGTTTTGCATATGTTCAGTGTAGATGATGTACTGTCTAGTGCCGTTAAGAGCTTTTACGAAAATAGTGAAGCGTGCATAAGGGTTGGTGGCCATCTATGTGAACAGCTTAAGATCAGTGTTAGTATGATGTAAGTTTGTGTGAGCCCCCCTTGGCTCTGTGCTCACTGTGACCCCTGAGCTGACCACGACTTCTTTGTTGACTATGACTTCTGTGTTGACATGACTTCTATGTTGACCGTGATTCCTGTGCTGACCGTGACTCCTATGCTGACCGTCACTCCAGTGCTGACCGTGACACCCATGTTGACCGTGATTCCTGTGCTAACCCTGACTCGTGTGCACGTTGTGACTCCTGTGCACACCGTGACTCCCATGCTGATCATGACTCCTGTGCACACTGTGACTCCTGTGCACACCGTGACTTCTATCCTGACCGTGACTCTCGCACTGACCGTGACTTTTGTGCTGACTGGCACCAGATCATTCCAGGTAGGTTAGATTAGGGGTGGATTAGTTAGGGACGGACTGACCTCGGGGCCTAAATACCCAGAAAATCTCCATGAACAAGTGGAGGCATGACAGAGGCGAGTCTACCCTCGAAGACTTGCTGTTTTCTGTGAGCCACCCGATGCTCTCTCGGTTTCTACAACATGGCCGCCACCTCCATCTCACTTCAAGACAGTAAAATAATTTGTTCTGAAAGGTTACGAGTATACTCATGGCCGGAATTCACCATAAGCTAAATAAACTACAGTTTAGGGCCTCACAGTCTGAAGGGCTGTCTCAATTTTTTTTTTTTTTTTTTACAATTGTAGTGCAATTTATATTTAAGAAAGCATTTAACCTTATAAACCCACTTTGCACGAATGTCTTATGCATCGTGGCAGAATTTATATCAAATTCAGTTATTTCACAGAGTTTTTCTTTGTTAACAATTGCCAAAGACTGCCTCTACAGCTTCCCATGCCATATGTCATCACCATGTCTTAATCCCGCCATGTATGCAGGTGTAATAAGCAAAATAAATAGCTTAGTAAGATGTGTTACTCGTCTGGTTCCCTTTCATATATTGATGTCCTCTATATTAGGTTGTGCCTCGACTGACAGTCACCAGGTGATGAGTGCAGGTATGTCATGTAGAAGGGCATCACATATCTGCAGTCGATGGAGTTCTTTTGGTCGAGGCTTTTTTACCATTAGTGTAGGTCTAGTTATTTGTCTTTTATAACTTAGTAT